>NW_028237002.1:0-70325 GCF_017979445.1 Akebia trifoliata
CGGTCTCTACTTATCCCAAATAAGACTACATTGCTAACAACAAAACCTAGATAGAAAATTAACAGAAATTTTACTTTCGATACGCAAAGATCTTATTCCCTCAAATCTGACAAAAACTACTCCTTGTACCGTACTCCTTGCTTCATTCTGTCCCCAGATCTGATTTTTGATTTCCAAGGTAAGGTATCTCTTTTTTTGGATCTGAATTCTTCGAATTTGTTATAGATTTTGGGATATTTTTGAAGGGCTTTTAGGTATTTTTTAGGCTAAAATCGGAGTATGGGTGTTAGGTAAGGAGTTGGGGCTCCAAAACTAGGGTTTATAGGAGGCTAGGGAGGTTTTTTGACCTACTTCTCTTAGGGTTTATGATTTGATACAAAAATAGGGTGTGAGGACCTCTATTTATAGATTTTTTTAAGGGTTGATTTAGATAGAATTAGTGTTTGATTATAATTCTTTTAGTTAGAGTTGTATTTTAGTTAGAACTCTATTAGGTAGAGTTGTATTTTAATTAGAACTATTTTAGGTAGAGTTATATTTTAGTTAGAATTCTTTTAGATAGAGTTATTATTTAATTAAAACTCTATTAGGATTTTGACTTTTGGTCTTTTTTTATTAATTTTAAGATTTTGACTTTAGTCTTAATTGATTGATTTTAATATTTTGACCTTAGTCTTACTTAATTGACTTTAATTTTGACTTTAGTCTTACTTGATTGACTTTAATACCTTGACTTCAGTCTTGCTTAATTGACTTTAATTTTTTAGTGAACCCCCCTCTATTATATCTTTAAGTCTTTGGACCCCCAAATGGAGGGGTCCTTAAAGAAATATCTTGCGAACCCTCAATAATTTTGCCTGAGAGACTGATTGATCGATTTTTTTAGTTTAAAATTTTAAATTAATTTTATTAATATTTCACTTTAATTATTTAATATTTTATTTATTAATTTCAGAATTTTTAATTATAAAAATTATGAAACTACCATTTTACCCCCGGAGAGGACTTTTCGCATTTTAAGTCGATTTTTTATGTTCTAAGATGTTTTAGAATCGATTTTTCATAAGAAATTCAATGGGAATGTTCATTTTTGTCATTTATAAAATTTTTTGTATGAAATGGTCGTGAATTTTATAAGGGGTATTTTTGTAATTTTGTTGAATTCTGTGAAAATTGGAGAAATAATTAATTTGGTTTCGATTTGTTATTTTTTGTGTTTGAATGAGTTTTCCTAATCGTAACTAGGCTCTATGATTGTTTTGATGTTAGGGGTATTTTGCTAATTTGATCATTTTTAGTTATTTTTATCGTGAAACTTCTTTTTGGTCTGCAAGATGATGATTTCTATATTTCTAGGATTGTATTTTCCTAGCGTAGCGTGGTTTCTTAGATTTTGTCAGTTCGAGATACCTCATCCGGATTTCTGAAACATATCTGATAACAAAATAAAGCATTGGAATAACATCCATCATTGGGAATCATTGCGATCAGGTTGACGAGTTGAGTAATCAGGCGGATGTAAAAATGGGGTGCAACAATCATACACTCTGATCTCATCATTCACATACACTCATCAATTAAAAGGTTCCATTCAATAAACAACCCGGGAACACCCACGATAAGTTCGAGTCGTGACCTCCAGGGAAGGTTTCTAGACTCTAAGCTTACTATGTGCAATGCATTTTTATCTGGCCACCCTTGCCCAAGCACACCTACATACCTCTCGATACGTGGTGACTTGATTTGATATACTGTATAGGTGATAATCTAAAACCTCAACTCACTTCTTTGAAGCCAAAAATGATCAGTTTGATCCCCAGTTGAGAGGTGGCGCACGATGCTGAGCAAGGGCCCACTAAATACCTCTCGTCTAGAATAGACGTAATCTATCCCCCTCGTACAGTAGGGTACAGCGGGGCAAGATCTTGCTTAGGCACCGATTTTGACCAAGAAGTGCAATTGATATACTTCAATTATCTTTCACATATCTATGGGTACGAGTCAAGAGTTGTAGCTTTCATAAATGGTTTGACATCCCACGAGGGGACCGACCACGTACTTAGGTCACTCTAGCCTGGGTGCATCAATATACCTCTCAGAATCACCTGATCAGATGGTATTAATGCCCTAGTTTGATATACCCTAAGGTACGTGACTGGAGTTGTGGTTTTCATGAATGACGTCGCATCTCCTAAGAGACCGGACCACGCACTAGTGCCACGTTAGCTGTATGGGATATGCAAGCGTGCAAAACAATAAACGTGCATATGGTGTGTGCAAAACAAGGTGGGGTGTGCCCAATGCCTTTTTTCAAACAAATGGGTCCATGGGACTAATTAAACCATACAAGCAAAGGTTTTATACCACACAGGTAAAGGCATACATTGATCAGAAACATATTCATATGGTTCAATTTAAGCTTTAAACATGCACATCTCCTTCATACATCAATTATGGAAAATCAATCAATGAATATGACATATAATAATTGATCAAGTCCAATCATTGCCATAGGCACAATTTTCATAATTTTTATGGTCCAATCAATGATCACTTTTGGGTGATCCAAAATAAATCGAGATTCCAATAGATGTTACATTGATGATAGAATGATAATTGTTGAGATGAGAAACGATGAACCCTTTTTTTTTTTTAAATTAAAAAAAAAAACTAGAAACACATCCCAAAAGAAAATCAAAGAGAATAATCCTAATGCCAAATGAGCTCGCTCTTAGGAACATTAACTATGTTAACACTAGATAAATTCAGATTTTCTGTGAATTAGGAAAATACAATCTAAACTTGAATAGATGATATCTAAAGCTCCCGATAACGAAATCGAGTGAATTCAGATTCTAAATTAATCTACTCAATAGGATCTACGTTTTATTAAAGGTATCCAAACTTAATTCTAACTATAATGTTTTGTAAAAACGTTTTAACATTGCTGTCCCAACCTTCATTCAGCAACAATTTCAGATTTACATATTGAACTTGCATCGATAATATCCAATGCTCCCGATAATGAAATCGAGTGAATTCATATTCTAAATTAATCTACTCGATGGGATCTATGTTTTATTAAGGTGTCCAAACCTAATTCTGACTAGAATGTTCTGTAAAAATATTTAAACATTGTTGTCCCAACCTTCATTCAGCAACAATTCCAGATTTACATAATGAACTTGTATCGATAATATCTAAGGCTCCCGATAATGAAATCGAGTGAATTCAGATTCTAAAGTAATCTACTCGATGGGATCTATGTTTTATTAAAGGTGTCCAGATCTAATTATGACTAGAATGTTCTATAAAAACGTTTTAACATTACTATCTCACTTTCATTCAGCAACAATTCAAGATTTACATATTGAACTTGCATCGATGATATCTAAGGTTCTCGATAACGAAATCGAGTGAATTCAGGTTCTAAATTAATTTACTCGATAGGATCTACGTTTTATTAAAAGGTGCTCAGACCTAATTCTGACTAGAATGTTCTATAAAAATGTTTAAACATTGCTGTCTCAACCTTCATTCAGCAACAATTCCAGATTTACATATTGAACTTGCATCGATGATATCTAAGGCTCCCGATAATGAAATTGAGTGAATTTAGGTTCTAAATTGATCTACTCGATGGGTTTTACGTTTTATTAAAAAGTGCCCGGACCTATTTCTGACTAAAATATTCTGTAAAAATATTTTAACATTGCTGTCCCAACCTTCATCATTCTATCATTTTCATATGTCAATTGAATCTTTCATTATTTAGGGGTCATCAAAAGTGACCCTCAATTGGATAAAAATACAATACCCAAAATCCTCCACAATCAAGTCATAAAAATAAATAAATAAATAAATAAAATAAATCAAACTAAATATAAAAAAAATTAGGTCATCCTGGCAATGTTCCCATACTTGGGGTTTTTCAACTCTGATTCTCAATAGTCCCCAGTGGAGTCGCCACTAAAAGCGCCCTCGATCCATGGGGTACGCGGATCCGCTTTTGACCTTTGAGGTTTGGGAGTCGCCACCTAGTTATTACGGTCTAAGAACCGAATACTGACTCTAAATGGATTAAGAAACTAATCTACTAAATAAAAACTGAATCCGGGGATCATATTACAAGGTTCGAAAGTGTTAGGCACCAACCCCTCCCGGTCAATGCCGGTCTCTATTTATCCCAAATAAGACTACATTACTAACAACAAAACCTAGATAGAAAATTAATAGAAATTTTACCTTCGATACGCAAAGATCTTATTCCCTCAGATCTGACAAAAACTATTCCTTGTACCGTATTCTTTGCTTCGATCTGTCTCCGGATCTGATTTCTGATTTCCGAGGCAAGGTATCTCTTTTTTTTAATCTAAATTCTTCAAATTTGTTATGAATTTTGGGATATTTTTGAAGGGTTTTTAGGTGTTTTTTAGGCTAAAATCGGAGTATGGGTGTTAGGTAAGGAGTTGGGACTCCAAAACTAGGGTTTATGGGAGTTTAGGGAGGCTTTTTGACCTACTTCTCTTAGGGTTTATGATTTGATACGAAAATAGGGTGTGAGGACCTCTATTTATAGATTCTTTTAAGGGTTGATTTAGATAGAATTAGTGTTTGATTGTAATTCTTTTACTTAGAGTTGTATTTTAGTTAGAAATCTATTAGGTAGAGTTGTATTTTAATTAAAACTGTTTTAGGTAGAGTTATTTTAGTTAGAATTCTTTTAGGTAGAGTTATTATTTAATTAGAACTCTATTAGGGTTTTGACTTTTGGTCTTCTTTGATTGACTTTAAGATTTTGACTTTAGTCTTAATTGATTGATTTTAATATCTTGACCTTAGTCTTACTTAATTGACTTTAATTTTGACTTTAGTCTTATTTGATTGACTTTAATACCTTGACTTCAGTTTTGCTTAATTGACTTAAATTTTTTGGTGAACCCCCCTCTATTATATCTTTAACTCTTTGGACCCCCAAATGGAGGGGTCCTTAAAGAAATATCTTGCGAACCCTCAACAATTTTGCCTGAGAGCCTGATTGATCGATTTTTTTAGTTTAAAATTTTAAATTAATTTTATTAATGTTTCACTTTAATTATTTAATATTTTATTTATTAATTTCAGAATTTATAATTATAAAAATTATGAAATTACCGTTTTACCCCCGGAGAGGACTTTTCGCATTTTAAGTCGAGTTTTTTATGTTCTAGGATGTTTTAGAATTGATTTTTCATAAGGAATTCAATGGGAATGTTGGTTTTTGTCATTTATAAATTTTTTTTAATGAAATGGTCGTGAACTTTATGAGGGGCATTTTTATAATTTTGTCGAATTCTGTGAAAATTGGTGAAATAATTTATTTGGTTTTGATTTGTTATTTTATGTGTTTGAATGAGTTTTCCTAATCGTAACGTAGGCTCTAGGATTGTTTTGATGTTAGGGGTATTTGATAATTTGATCATTTTTAGTTATTTTTATCGTGAAATTCTTTTTGATCTGTAAGATGATGATTTCTATATTTCTAGGATTGTATTTTCCTAGCGTAGCGTGGTTTCTAAGGTTTTATCAGTTCGAGATACCTCATCCGGATTTCTGAAACATATCTAGTAACAAAATAAAGCATTGGAATAACATCCATCATTGGAAATCATTGCGATTGGGTTGACGAGTTGATTAATCAGGCAGATGCAAAAATGGGGTGTCTACACACATCCATTAAAATTTTGAGATCAACATTGCCATATAATCTATTAAAATTGAAATAAAATATTGTCATATTCAACAAAATAACATCATTTCATATATTTGCACTATTAAGATGATTTGCAATCTGAACTCGTAAGGTAATCATAAATGTTTGTTCAAATTGTCTAAATAACTTTTCCATGCTGAGATGAGTATATCCACCATTAATTACTTCGAGAAGAATATCTTCATCATCGAATTGATGAAAAAGCTCATCAATTATCGAAAATTTACAAAGAAAATTATGAATTGTCATGCATGTAATTACTATATTTCTCTGAGTAGGAAAAGAGTTTGGTGCCATCCTTTTTAAAATTGGGAACCGCGCCTTTACAACTTATACATCCCTCTCAATTACATTTCTCAGTCTGGCATGTGCATTGTTGAATATTTCCTCCTTACATCTAGGACGTCTATGACGAAAATCAGATAACCAATAACGCATATTGCAATATGGTGCCATAAAATCTCGTGTGTGCATGTAAACAGCATCAATCAAATAATATTTATCTACATCAAAATAAATACATCATTAAATTAGAAATATATTTAGATACTACATTTATTACTAATAAAACTATATTAAATACTAACAATATCAGATGGAGGTATTGGAAATCTGTTTGCAGGATCACGAATAGTCTCTATTAAGATCCTTAACTCATGTGCCACTCCTTCCCATCCAGCTTGCACGTAGATAAATATTATATCAAAGTTACAAATAACCATTATATTTTGATGCATTCAGACCTTCCCCTTCCCCTATAAGGAATTTGTCTATCCGATGAAATGCAAGCATGGATGAGTGTTTCATCAAGAACACTTGGTTAATTAATTAAAAAAAACATTACTACTAGTAAAAAATATAAACCTAAATATAAATTATCATGGGTAGAAAGTTAGGTACCTTAAATATTTGTCTAAGATGTTGATGAGCTCGAATTTCTTCCATTAGTTGATCGAAAGATGGTGATATGATCATTTCTTTGAAAAAGTACAACATAGTTACAAGAACCTTATGGAAATACTTGTGGATCGTTTGCAATGAATGTTGAAATTGATTTTTTATTAGTCGATGAAATCGCCTCAACCCCGTGGCCGTCTGTTAAATAGTCGATTAGGAGTCCGATCTACGTATCTCGGGGATTTTTATAAAAAATAGGGAGTCACCACCTAGTTTAGGTCTAGGAATCAAAATTAACTCCAAATGGATATGGGTCAATCCGCGGATCAGAGAGATGGGTAAGGGGTCAGATTACAGGTTTCGAAAGGTGTTAGGAACCAAACCTGCCTGATCAAGATGATCAGTCTCTCTTGCGATCCAAAAATATCCTACAGTCAACACTCAAAGACTAAAAGTCAAACTAGGGTTCAATCATCATCAAATTGCATCGGATTTACTAAACAAATCTTATAGCTACGAAAATTATACGATTTCTCGAATTTTGCATTAAGAAAATCCATGATTTAATGAGGTATACATAACACCAAAATTAATGGATCAAATTGATCATATTTTGAACAATATGAAATCGATTTTCAATACCACGTATATAAGATTAGTGAATTGGTTCATTGACGATATTTTATCAAAAAGATTCGATTTTTGAACCGTTACGTTTATTAAAATCAGTGAGTTAACTCATATGCCTGATTTTATAGGAAATCTCAATTTGAAATATCCACTACATACAAAAAATCAATGAATCAACTCATGCGTCCATTTCGTGAGAAAATTCAGCTTTAGATTTTCAATGTACACAAACTCAGTGATTCAACTCGATAATTTTGACTGAAGAAATTCTTTTTAATTGTCATGTGCATCAAAATTAGTGAGTTAACTCACACATTTATTGACCAAAGGAATACAATTTTTGAGTTACCACGTGTCCTAAAATCAGTGGGTTAACTCGCAAATTTTGAGCTGCCACGTGTCCTAAAATAAGTGGGTTAACTCACAAATTTTGAGTTGCCACGTATCCTAAAATTAGTGGGCCAACTCGTTGTTTAATTTCATGGGAAATTTCGATTTCCAATGCACATGAAAATCAGCGAGTTGACTCATTGATTTTTCTTGAGAAAATCGATTTTTAATTTTTCATGTATTCAAAAATTCATGAGTTGATCAATTCCGATATTAATGAGTTAACCCAATTTGATATTAGCGAATTGAAAAAATTGATTTTTTTTATTTTTCATGTATTAAAAAATGCATGAGTTGATCAATTCCAATATTTGCGAATTGGCTAAAAAAAATCGATGAATCTACTTGATAATATAAACACCCAATAAGCCGATCCACCAACTTGATATATGCGAGTTAATTCAATCAATCTAAAAATGGACGAATCAATCCATTAATATTTCAAAAACTTAAAAGTTGCCATTAATGCCACATATACCCCAAAAATCCATGAATTAATTCAAATGCATGTGAAATCAAGAAACAATAAAAAAATAATAAAAATAAAAAAATAAAAAAATAAAATAAAATAAAATAAAATAAAATAAAAAATTACCTTTACCGAATAATTTCAGACGCGTGGATTCCTTCAAAAAGAACTCGAAATAATGTGTGAGTAGTTGTTGTAATCCTTCAAGCTCTTTAGATGATAATGGTTGTCAGGTTTTCTTCAAAGTTTGAGAATGTGTGTGAGACTAGTTTTAAATCAACACGAGGTTGAAAAAAGTCCGAATAATGTCAGAGGTAAAAGATCTGCGATGGAGTGTTGGGCATAGATGAGAAATGAGCAAGACAGCTATGTTGTAGGTTGATCAAATAAAGCGAAAATAATGACACCAAAATGTGTTATGGGCTGATTTAAAAATATAAAAAAATGGGCTGCTGTTTGGAACGTTCCAAGGAGAGGAAGAGACGGGAGAGAAGAAGCCTTTAAGATGTGGCTGTTGTGTAAAAATAAAGAGAGGAAGAGAGGGAGAGGGGCATTGGAGACGAGTGTAACAAGTATGTGGGAAAGATGAAGGCTGAGAGATGTGGACGGAGATGAATGCAGCAGCTAAGGAGCTATGTTGCAGGGAGTTAGGGAGATGAAAGACAGAGAGGGGGGTTGTGTTGTGAAGGAGATGTAGGCAGCTAAGGAGTTGGGGCCTTGGAGTGAAAAAAAAAAGAGAAGAAGATGAGAGAGTTGATTGTGAGAGAGAGGAGGGCATCTAGAGAGAGGTCTGTGAGTCGAAGTTTTTTCTCCTTCTTTTTTAACTTTTGTTATTTTATTTTTGTTGACGGAACAAGAGAAAAGAGAAAGTCTAAGAAAGAAGGAACATAGAAGAGAGATGTCTGAGAATGTAGGGGAATCTGTCCAAGAGAGAACGTGGGAGATATGGAGAGATGAGGGAGATGAGAATGTAGGTGTTTAATAGAGGTTTGGATTGTTGGAGATGGAGGTGTAGCAGGGACGGTTGGAGAAAGGAGTCGTGACAAATGACATTGCAGCAAGGGCTACTATGGAGTGTGGGTGAAGAAGACAGAGAGGGGGCTGGTACAAAGAAACATGAAGAGGGTTGGCTGTTTTTTTTTCCGTTTAATGGCTACTGCTTTCTTCTTAAATGGCTGCTAGTTCTTTCCTTTAATGGCTACTCTTTTTTTTAATGGCTGTTGGTTTTTTCTTCCCTAATGGCTTGGGACAGCAAGCTATTTATGGATAGATTTGGAGGGAAAGAGATGAAGCCTGGTTGCTATCCAACGTGGGGGTAGTTGATGTCCAACGTGAACATGGGACAGAGAGAGAGAAAGAGAGCAACGTGGGGTAGTGGGAGAAGGGGTGCATTGAAGAGGAGAGTGATGGAGAGAGTTGGAAAAGAAGACAACCAAAAGAAACATGGGGGTATGGCCACGTTTTAATTTTTTTTTATTTTAAAACACATTTTTTTTTTTAGGGAATGGGGTGTGATCTGGTGCTACTCGCCTTAACGGTAGTTAATTGTCATTAAATTGCCATTGGTCGATGATTTGATTTTGCTTTTGATTGGTTGATTAAATTTTTTTATTTTATTTGAGTCGACATTTTGATTTGAATTTTAATTTGATGTTTTAAATTACATTTGAATTTGTATTTGATTTTAAATTTTGAATTTTAATTGTTAGATTAAAATTTTATTTGAATTTTGATTGTTTATTGGTCGATTTTATCTTGTTTTGATGGGTTGATCAGTTCGATTTAATTTTATTTTTACATTTTAATTGGTTGAGTAATTTCAATTGATTTTAATTTGAGTTTTAATTGATCAATTACTTTTGATTTTGATGAAATTTTAATCGGTCGAGTCATTTTTATTATTATTATTTTTTTTAATTTTCATTGGATTTTGATTTTTAACTTGTTGATTTTTTAATTGGATTAGATTTTCAATTTGACTTTCGATTTGAATTTGATTTGAATTTTAAATTGGTTTTTTTTTGTTGTTAAATTTTAGTTAAATTTTCGATTTGAATTTTATTTTGGTTTAATTTTTTTTCTTAGGGATCAAGGTCTCTATGTTGGAGTTGGATGTTAAGGGGTGTTTTGATCATTTTTACAATTTTTATAGATTTTCCTCAAATTTCTCTGTTTTCATCGTTTTGGATTCCGTTAGACTCAAAATCACATACTGAGTGCAATAGAAGTACTTTCGAGATTTTTCGGGGGTCCAAAATTTATGAGGGGCATTTTCGTTATTTTGATGATTTTTTATAGATTTTTACAATTTTCTCTGTTTTCATCGATTTGGGTCCCGTTAGACTCGAAATCACATTCTGAGTGCAATGGAAGTACTTCCGAGATTTTTTGGAAGTCCAAAATTTATGAGGGGTATTTTCGTCATTTTGATCATTTTTTTACAAATTTTTACAATTTCAGCGTGAGGTTTCTTTCAGTCCCTGTGTGATTATTTCTAAGTTCCAAACTTATATTTTTCTAGTGTAGCGAAGTCTCTAATTTATCAAATTGTGTAGTGAACCTAAACGTACGTGATTGCTAAATCAGGTGTACGGTGTAGCGATCCTAAGCGTGCGTAAATTTCTAAGTCTAGTAGTGACAAGTAGGGGGATGAAAAGACTAGAAACGGAAAGAATCAAGCAGTACTCACAAGCCTTCGAGTTATTTTATATTTATCATTAGGAATTCACCAAAATCGGGTGACGAATTTTCTAATTAGGCAGATGCCAAAATGAGGTGTCTACAGTCGATACCAATAATTATGACCTACTGTTATAAGAAACATTGCAATGATCTCTGGTATTTTCACATGTCTACTATTCACAAGCTGATAAAGTCCCAATAATGTGATTTTGTGATCGTAATTTCATAAATTCTATCACATTTTAACTGTTAGTCATTGTAAATAATTACAAAATTTAATTATTTCTCCAAATTAAGATAACTAATGAGATTTTATTATTAATTACAGATGAATAAAGCGCATGTGGAAGTTATCAAATCACGAAACGAAGTTCGTTACAATGTGTGAGCAAAAAGGGAGCATCTAACAAAATCTCAAAGAATTTCGCTGTCACGTCACCTCGTCGCGGTAAGGACCTAGTGTTCCTTGGTGATCTAGAAAAAGTTTGCCTCGAGATTTTTACAAGATGTTCCAGATACTTCGGTGGTTGTAACTGAATGGTTCTTTCGAAGCGAATCATCCGAAAAGTTGACCCAATAACCCGATTACGAATGTTATAAATTAGAGGGTTGATTTCAAAGAAGGGGTCCCCTTTTTACCTTCTTCTTCTCCCTAATTTCTCTGCATTTTTTCTGATTTTGCTTTAGAGAAAGTTTTTGTAGTAGTGAGAGGATCAACTATTTCTTTAGTTCTTATTGTAACTCTTTTGGATAACCATTTAAAGAAGGAATCAAAAATGCAGCTTCATCTTACATCATCTTCTTCATCTATCATCTTTTTCCTTTTGTTATTGCTACAACTATGAAACTTGCAATGAGTGACTAGATCCTCCTTAAAAAGATCAAGGATGCTGGAGCAAGTTCATCCCTCTAATATAGTTTTAATTCCTTATTTTGCTTACATGTTAATCATTCTGAGAATTCTCCTATGACTAGATCATCTAGTTTATATTTTTGATTTAAACTTTGATAGCCATTACTTAGATAAGTTCAAGAACGGCTATGCTCTGTAAAGAATTTGAATATAAGTTAGGCAATCTCAATCAAATCAGGATTTTCATGAATAACTTTTGGGTTACCTTTGATGATTAAATTGCTCCACCTTCCGATCCATGAGCAATGACTTGCTACATGGATTAAGTAATTCTTAGAATTAGTCTACATTATGGACGGGTTGCAAGGGCTGAATTGACCTCTCTAATTCCTCCTTATATTTCCAATCTTTACTTTTTGTTTTTACTTTAATTGCAAGTTAATTTCCATCTCTATCTGTTTTGTTTTAAAACCAATCTATTTTTAAACTCTGTTTTGATTTTTAATCCAAATAAACATTTGAATCCTAACTATCCCTGTGGAACGAATTTGACTTACCCAAAGTCCATATCTTAATCTCTATTTTACACAGCAAGTTTTTACAACGATCAAAATGGCGTCGCTGCCGGGGACAGCGAGTTGATTCATTTTTCAATTTGGAAAGAGTCCGAAATAGATTCGAAACAAAACCGAACTTATTTTGGTTGAAACAGAAGTTAGAAGAACAAAAATAGTTTTGAAAATTTCATTACAATCCTTGGGATATCAGAAACTAGTTTCAATTTGAAAAATCAATTTTCATCAAAATTTCACCGCTCAGCAGTAGCCTCTTAGTGCTCCGCAGTGAGGTGCCAATATTTTTTACTGATTTTTGTTGAGCAAGTCTCTGATATCATGGACATTGTAATGGGCATATTGGTTTTTGCCTTAGCGTTCTAATTAAAATAATTTTGTTATTTACAGGTGAAGGATTCGACGGATTTCAGCGAAAGGCGACACGTGAAATTTTTATCCACTGAATCAGCTTCTTTACCTAGAAGATCAACAACTCTCCAATTTTATTTTATTTTTTTTCATTTTTTTTAGTAGAAAATAAATTGTATGAGGAACTTGGATTTGTATTAATTTTTAATTGTATCTGAGAAGGCTCGGATTGTAATAGATTTAGGGACAGACGATAGTGGGACGAAACTATCTCAGCCCATTGGGTTTATATACCAAATTTGGTGTTGGTGGCCTGAGTCAACTCAGCTCCATCATCCCCTGTCTAGAACAGGAGGTAATTTTTCGAAACACTCACGTATCTTTTGCTAGTAAGTTTCTGTATTGATTTGAGTACTAATCTGTACACCTTGAATCGCACATAGTAATAAGGGCACCTTAACGAGGATGGCACCATAAGATAATAATCAGATTTCATCACCAATATCTTGCCCTTCTAGGAAATTGAATTCATAGCCATTTAATTAATTAAAATTGGTTAGACTTGACTTTAAGTTCCATCGAGCTCATTAAGTAAAGCTAATCAAAAGTTTTACCAATTGCACTTCTTGATCGTGAACAGTACCTAAGCGTAATCCTACCCCGCAGTACTACATGTATTCGGGGGACAGACACACGTCTATTCTAGATGAGAGGTGATCTAAGAGTGCCTTTTCTTAGCATCGTGCGCCACCTCTCCCCTAGGGATTAAACTAACTGTTTTCGATTTCAAAAATTTTGGTTGGAGGCTCTTATTAACCCTTTGAACCAATTAGGAGCTGTTTAGTCATAGGAACCCAGTTCTCACGTGTGAATTCCTCCATCTTCTGTGTACAATTCAAAAGTGTATGTTAAATACAAAACCTCGAGCATATTTATATCGTCATAGAGTTTAGAAGAGAATCTTGGATCACGTGCGTCATATGTGATAATTATGGTCATTCTCCCGAGTATTGTCTGAGTCTGCCTATACTTCATGCTACACAAGCCAATATGTATCACTCTCAAAACTCGTATTGGATGCCAATACCCAGTTCGTTCGACCAACCATACCACGTAGATAATTGGTTTCTCTCAAATTCCATACCGTGTCACAACGAGTTCACTCAGGGTAGTCATTTTGATAACCATGAGGATTTTTATATGCATGACACCTCGATGATTGATCCAACCATAATTCCCCAACAATCTTATGATTCTCAACATTTCTCCGATTACAGAGCTATAGAGCCTGAGCCAATATCCACTTACTCATATTTGTTTTCTCCTCAATCGTCGTCATTAAAATCTATGATGTCTATGATCTTAATTCAACAACAACAGTTATTAAATCAACAACAACAGTTAAACCAACAAAAACGGGACATGGGTCAAGCCTTAATCGACATAGGAACTCAATTGAGTCACCTAGCACTATCTTTAAAAGAAGAAGAATTTGATTAATTTGAAAATGAGGATATCTCAATCTCAGAAAATCCACCAATCTTTCAAATAATCCTTAGTGACCAATTCAATTCTTTTGAGGAATTCTATGATTATCTATCAATAACTGTTAATCCCATCTCAGTAGAAGTTTAAACACAAACCAATGAGTTTACAGTTCCAACTGAAGCAATGATGGAAATCCAACTAGGTCAGCTAACCGTGCCCTCAGGAAAAAGAGAGAATGGTTAATTTTCAAATGCGATAACCCCTGAGAGCCAACCAATGTTTGAAATTCCTAATGAGCAAGTTGATTGTACAAATTTGGCTAAGCAAATTGATCCACCAGTAGAGGAGACTGTTGTCCAGAAGGAATCAAAGACCAACTCTAATTTGTTAGTCACACCAATTCCGACTACTAGTGATCCAACTTCTATCCCATCCAACCCATCATTTCACAAGAGTGTAAAGACCCTTCATGTCTTACAACTTCCATTCTCTTTGGAAATACGATGATTGAAACTTGTTTTGAAAAATGTGATGACGCTAAAAATTGAGGACAAACGAGGGTTGTTGATGATTTTAAAAAATAATTTTCATGTCCTAACGATGGTAAAAATCAGTTTGCCTATCAATTGGGGTGGAAAGTGGATCGTTGTGTCCGTCAAAATGAATGTTAGGAAAATTCCTAGATATCGGACCTTTTGAGAGGTTCGGCTAAAGACGTGAAACTTAGCGCTGCTTGGAATGCAACCTATGTGCTTTTATTTTAAATAAGTAGTGTAGTTAGGAAATAAAATTTTTCTTAAAAAAAAAAAAAAACTACTTTGAAAATTATCATTACTACTTCGGGAGGCAACCTTTGATTTTTTTATATTTTGTAAATTCTTTCCGCATTCACTCACCTTCTTTCCCTCCATGTTTCTCACTTTTGAAGAGTTTAAAACGTGTCAAAAATTTAAACTTTCATGCAAGAAATTTTCTTAGAAAAATTATTTTCTTTTTAAAATTTTCCTAGAAAATTTATTTTTCAAAGACGTTCCATAAAGGAAATTTTATTTTCCTAGCAAATTTGGACCTTATAACTTGCAAGATAGTTTCCTAAAAAATATTCTCTTTCTACAAATTTTCCTAAAAAATTTTAGACCCTCTTTAAACCCTAACATACTTTTCTCTTACCATCTCTTTCTCTTCTTCTCTACCACTTTAGCCTCCATTTCCATTTTTCTTATCCTTTCTTCCATTTTTCTTCTTTCCTCCACTACCATTTACAACCAAAAAATTCAAAAATTACCAAGACAATCACCATCACCACATGACCGCGCGCCACCGAAATTCGACCGTGCTCCGTCGCCATGTCACTGCACAGCGGCTAGCCATTGGTGCGCCGCGATCATCTTATGCCTAAACTTGCTCAAATTTTTTGAACACCTTCCTCTCATCTTTCTCAGTGTTTTGATGGCACATAAAGTTCGATCAATCTTTCCCAATTGATGGCAACAAATATCGATCCTTAATACTTCTCACCTAATTTGCCGCCTCCTCCAGCACTGTCTAGGCGTTTCTCTTGTTGAGTTGGCACCACAAGGTCGCCTCATCCGTATTAAAGAATTTTTGGGAGGCCGAGCCTTCAAAACTTGTGTCCAAGGTTTGTGGAAGTCAGACTTTCTACAAAATCAAGAACATGACAGTCCGCATGGGTATGGAAGAGTAGGAGAAGAATTCAATAAGCCTGCAGAAGAGGAAACTCGTACTCCGAGCTTGGATTTTGATGATGACACTTGACTCACACAAGTACCTCAAAAAGGCCATCGTACGGCTTTTTCTAAAATTTTCAAAAGCTTGAAAAAAGTCAATTCACGTTACAAGGAAATTCAAGAAGGCCAGAAGGACATTAAGGATGATCAGCGGATCATCATTGAGCAGCCACGTTAATTATTGGCATATAACGAGGAGAAGCATGCATGTGCTCATGCTAAGGCTGCACTTAGTTTTGATTTCGAGTAGACTGTTTGGTTGTAGGCTGTGTGTGCTGATGTGTGTTAAGTAAGATTGTGGGTGCTGGTGTGTTTTGTTTATTTTAGTATGTTTGGTTGTCGTACTTTATGTACTTAAACTCTATGTGATGTACTTTTAGCTTTTACATATGTAGACACCCCATTTTTGCATCCGCCTAATTAATCAACTCATTAACCCGGTCGCAATGATTCCCAATGATGGATGTTATTTCCATTGCTTTATTTTGTTACCAGAAATATTTCAGAAATTCGGATGAGGTATCTCGAACAACAAAGCCTTAGAAACCACGTTACGCTAGGAAAATATGACCTCAGAAACATAAAAATCATCATCTTGTAGACAAAAATAAGCGTCACGATAAAAATCACTAAAAATTAACCAAATTACCAAAATGCCCCTAACATCAAAACAATCCTAGAGCCTACATTACGCTTAGGAAAATCCTTTCGAATATATAAAATAACAAATCAAAACTAAATAAATCATTTCGCCAATTTTCATAGAATTTGACAAAATTACAAAAATACCCCTCATAAAGTTCACAACCATTTCACACAAAAAATTTCATAAACGACACAAACCAATATTTCCATTGAATTCCTTACGAAAAATCAATTCTAAAATATCCTAGAACATAAAAAACTGACTTAAAACGCGAAAAGTCCTCTTCGAGGGTAAAACGGTAATTTCACAATTTTTATAATTAAAATTTTTAAAATTAATAAATAAAATATTAAATAATCAAAGTAAAATATTAATGAAATTAATTTAAAATTTTAAACTAAAAAAATCGATCAATCAGGCTCTCAGGCAAAATTGTTGAGGGTTGCCAAGATATTTCTTCAAGACCCTTTCATTTGGGGGTCCAAAGAATAAAATATATAATAGAGGGGGGTTCTCCAAAATCTTAAAATCAATCAAGTAAGGCTAAAGTCAAGATATTAAAAGTCAAACAAGAAAGACTAAAGTCAAAATATTAAAGTCAATCTCATAAGACTAAAGTCAAAACCCTAAATCAAAACCATAATCTAAACTAATCAAGTCAATCTTATAAAACTAAAGTCAAAACCCTAAATCAAAACCCTAATCTAAATTGATCAAGTCAATCTCATAAGACTAAATTAAAAATCCTAAATTAAAACCCTAAAGACTAAGTCAATCTCATAAGACCAAAGTCAAAATCCTAATTAAAACTCTAAAAGAAATCATAATCAAACCCTAATTCTTCTAAAAAAACTCTATAAATAGGATCCTCCACACCCTATTTTCGTATCAAAGAAAAAATCCTAGAAAAAGTAGGTCAAGAAGCCCCCATAATCTTTCCAAAACCCTAATTTTGAAGTCCCAACTCCTTACCTAACACTCATACTTTGATTTTAGCCTGAAAAACACCTAGAAGTCCTTCAAAAACACCCCAAAATCCATAACAAATTCGAAGAATCCAGATACAAGAAAGAGATAACTTGCGTCTGAGATCAGAAATCAGATCCGGAGATAAAACGAAGCAAGGAGTACGGTACAAAGAGCAGTCTTATTAGATCTAAGGGAATAGAATCTTTGCATATCGAAGGTAAAATTTCTGTTATTTTTTTTATCTAGGTTTTGTTGTTAGCAATGTAGTCTTATTTGGGATAAGTAAAGACCAGCATTGGCCGAGCGGGGTTGGTGGCTAACACCTTTCAACCCCATAATGTGATCCCCGGATTTAGTTTTTCTTCAGTAAATTAATTTTTTATACGTTTAGAGTTAGTATTCGATTCATAGACCGTAATAACTAAGTGGCGACACCATTGGGGACTATTGAGGATCAGACTTGAAAAATCCCAAATATGGGAGCATTGCTAGGATGACCTAGTTTTTTTTTATTTAGTTTGATTTATTTTATTTATTCATTTATTTATTTATTTTTGTGGCTTGATTGTGGATGATTTTGGATATTGTATTTTTGTCCAATTAAGGGTCACTTTTTGATGACCCTTAAATAATGAGAGATTCAAATGGACATATGAAAAGGATGGAATGATGAAGGTTGGGATAGCAATGTTAAAATACTTTTACAGAATATTTTAATGAGAATTACGTCTGGGCACCTTTTAATAAAACGTAGATCCCATCGAGTAGATTAATTTAGAACCTGAATTCACTCAATTTCGTTATTGGGAGCCTTGGATATCATCGATACAAGTTCAATATATAAATCTGGAATTATTACTGAATGAAGATTGGGACAACAACGTTAAAACGTTTTTATAGAATATTTTAATAAGAATTAAGTCTGGGCACTCTTAATAAAATGTATATCTCATCGAGTAGATTAATTTAGAACTTGAATTCACTCGATTTCATTATCGGGAGCCTTGGATATCATTGACGCAAGTTCAATCTGTAAATCTGAAATTTCTGCTGAATGAAGATTGGGACAATAATGTTAAAACGTTTTTATAGAATATTCTAGTAAGAATTAAGTTTGGGAACCACTTAATAAAACATATATCTCATCGATTAGATTAATTTAGAATCTGAATTCACTCGATTTCGTTATCAAAAGCCTTGGATATCATCGATGCAAGTTCAATATGTCAATCTGGAATTGTTGCTGAATGAAGGTTGGGACAGTAATGTTAAAATGTTTTTACAGAACATTCTAGTCAGAATTAGGTCTGAGCACCTGTTAATAAAACGTAGATCCCGTCGAGCAGATTAATTTAGAATCTGAATTCACTCGATTTCGTTATCGGGAACCTTAGATATCATCGATGCAAGTTTAGATTGTATTTTCCTAATTCACAGAAAATCCAAATTTATCTAATATTAACACAGTTAATGTTCCTGAGAGCGAGCTCATTTGGCACTAGGATCTTTCTCTTTGATTTTCTTTCGGGATGTGTTTCTAATTTTTTTTTTTAATGTAAAAAAAAAAAAAGGGTTCATCGCTCCTCATCTCAACAATTATCATTCTATCATCAATGTAACATCTATTGGAATCTCAATTTATTTAGGATCATCCAAAGCAACCCTTGATTGGACCATAAAATTATAAAAATTGTGTCTATTGCAATGATTGGATCTAATTGATTATTATATGTTGTACTTATTGATTGATCTATCGATGTATGCAGGAGATGTGCATGTTTAAATCTTAAATTGAACTATATGAATATGTTTTTGATCAATGTATGCCTGCACTTGTATGATTTAATATCCTCTCTTGTATGGTTTAATTGGACCCATGACTTAATCTATTTAAAAAAAGCCCCGAGCACACCCCACCCTGTTTTGCACACACCACATACACGTTTACTGTTTTGCACACTTACACGTCCTATATAGCCAACGTGGTACTAGTGCGTGGCCCGGTCTCTTCGAAGATGCGACGTCATTCATAAAAACCACAACTCCAGTCACGTACCTTGGGGTATATCAAACTGGGGCATTAATACCGTCTGATCAGGTGATTTTGAGAAATATATTGATGCACCCAGGCTGGAACAACCTAAGTCTTTTACCTATTATGAGCCACATAGTCACATGTCCCGATTGCCAACGTAGTACTAGTACGTGGTCAGTTCCCTCGTGGGATGCCAAACCATTTATGAAAACTAAAACTCTTGACTCGTACCCATATGTATGTAAAAGATAATCTAAGTATATTAATTGCAATTCTTGGTCAAAACCGGTGCCTAAGCAAGATCTTGCCCAGCTGTACCCTACTGTACGAGGGGGATAGACTACGTCTATTCTAGACGAGAGGTATTTAAGTGGGCCCTTACTCAGCATCATGTGCCACCTCTTAACTGGAGGTCAAACTGGTTATTTTTAACTTCAGAGAAGTGAGTTGAGGTTTTAGATTATCACCTATATGGTATATCAAACCAAGTCACCACGTATCGAGAGGTATATAGGTGTGCTTGGGTAAGGGTGGCCAGATAAAATGTATTGCATGTAGTAAGCTTAGAGTCTAGAAATCTTCCTTGTAGGTCACGACTCAAACTTATCATGGGTGTTCCCGGGATGTTTATTGAATGAAACCTTGTGAATGATGAAATCAGAATGCATGTGAATGATGAGATGAATGTATGTGAATGATAAGATCAGAATGCATGTGAATGATGAGATAAATTTATATGAATGATGAGATCAGGAATGTGCGGGTTTGTCTTCAAAGATAAATTTTTTGTTGTTTAACCTGATTTGAAATTACAGTATCACTGGGTACACCAACCTAATAAAAAATCCATTTTAAACTTGACCCAGTCCATCTCGATCCAATGATCATTATGGGCCGGGCCATTTAAATCGAAATAGAAATCAAATTTTCATAGAGGAAAATGGTTTACGAAGGGAAAGTATTTTTCAGAAAAAATATTTTCCAAAAGAAGTGTTCTTTAAAAAAAAATGTTTTCTAAGAAAAAGTGTTTTCCAAAAAATATTTTCCATAAGAACAAGATTTTCCAAGAGAAAATGCTTTCCAAATAAAAAATTATTTTTCAGAGAAAAAATATTTTCCAAAAGAAAAGAAAATGAAGAAAAAATGATTTACAAAAGATCTATTTTTGCATGAAAAATTTTTAAAATATGTTTTTTTACCAAAAATCTATTTTTTGCATGGACCTTGTAAAATTATCAAAATATGTTTTTCTAAAAAGAAAATGATTGCAAAAAATAATCAGAATTGTGAAAATTGTTATTCAATAAAAACATTATTTTCAAGAGTGCAATAAAATTATTTTCCTTCTGAATAATCATTGAATGGATGAATTATTTAATGGATTGGTGCACAAAATTCAACAAAATCTCAAGGTTCATTTAAAATGTTATCAAGGGGGTGACACTGAAATTGGTTAAATTCACCTTCAAAGAGGTTTAAGGGTTATCATTGTATCTAAGCTCAATCGTCCATCGTCTAGCTAGGGTTGTAAATCCGGTTAGTTAGAGTAAACATCAATATTAAGTCAACAGTCAGAAATGACCTCAAAATTTCTCAACATCATCCAATTGTTCTTTGAAGATCATAGTGCTTCAATCCTACTGGTTGTAAGCAATATCTCAGTCCTCAGTCCTCAGTCCTAATTAAACTCGTATGGGTACTTGTTTTGAGTTTTCATGAGTCATTTGGGTTAGCTCAAGTCCTTTTTTCCAGCAAGGTCATGTCTTCTTTAGATTAAGTCTATTCTTTCCTAATGAGTCAAGTTAGTTCATCGAGTCTATAGAAGTGTCTGTTGCTTCATCTAAAATTGATTGGATAAAGGAAATTTTTGAATACCTCGAGCGCATTAACGAATTAACTAATAATCTAGCTTCAAGGATATATTTTTCTCCTAAACAAGAAGATAAAAGTTGGGCTTAACTTTCAATCAGAAAGCAAAGGTCATTGACCTCGGAACAGAAAATAATTCCTAAAGAGATTCAAATAAAAATCATCATATTCCTAAAGGAACACAAGGGGATAATGAATTTTCTCAGAAATTTCAAAAGACTTGTTCGCATTGGCCTATGAAGATATGTTAGGTGCAAGCGTGGGTGTTATTTGACACAGGATAGATACTAGCTTGAGAAAATGAGATCAAGGAATATGTTACAAAATGTATTAGTGCTACACTTCTCAAAATGGTAGAGCTCCCAGAATAGATTACCATTATCAGATTAATGAAATAGTTGAAGCGACATTGATCTCTGATAATGGGCCGTACATCAAATCTTAGGTTATCACTCTGTGTTCAAAGTTCAAGATTCAACATCACATTATCTCTTTACCATCCTCAGATTAATGAAAATGTTGAAGCAACCAATAAAATATCTCAAAACAATCATCAAGGAAATATGTCAATCACACCAGGATTAGTTAGAGAAGTTACCATTCACATTAGGGGCACATCATACTTCAATGCAGTCTTTCACTGGAGCTATTCCCTACTTTCTAGTATATGATATGGAAGCAATCTTACCAATTGAAATGGAAATCCCGAATTTCAAGGCCTTCAAGGAAAGTCAATTGTTAGAAACAGATTGGTTTAGTCAGTGGTATAAAGAATTAAACTTGATCGGAGAAAAATAACTAAGAGCTTTGTACCACTTGCAAGCTTATCAAAGAAAAATCGCCCGTGCGTTTGACAAAAAGATCAAGGCCCGTCACTTGCAAGTCAGGGATTTAGTACTCAAAGAGAATCGGACATCTATTTTTGACCCTAGAGGGAAGTTCAAATCAAATTGGGGAGGTCCGTTCATCATCAAGGAAATATGTCAATCACACCAGGATTAGTTAGAGAAGTTACCATTCACATTAGGGGCACATCATACTTCAATGCAGTCTTTCACTGGAGCTATTCCCTACTTTCTAGTATATGATATGGAAGCAATCTTACCAATTGAAATGGAAATCCCGAATTTCAAGGCCTTCAAGGAAAGTCAATTGTTAGAAACAGATTGGTTTAGTCAGTGGTATAAAGAATTAAACTTGATCGGAGAAAAATAACTAAGAGCTTTGTACCACTTGCAAGCTTATCAAAGAAAAATCGCCCGTGCGTTTGACAAAAAGATCAAGGCCCGTCACTTGCAAGTCAGGGATTTAGTACTCAAAGAGAATCGGACATCTATTTTTGACCCTAGAGGGAAGTTCAAATCAAATTGGGGAGGTCCGTTCATCATCAAGGAAATATTACCAGGAAAAGCTGTCAGGCTTCAAGATTATGATGGAATCGAGTTACCAGAATCAATCAACCTTTACCAAATCAAACGGTACTACATTTTAAGGAGTCCATTTTTGGTAGAATCAATTTCCTACTGCCTAATTCATTATCTCCTTTTCTCAACCCCTTTGCAGCCTGTTCAAAAAGAGAAAAATTATGCCTTTTACTTCTTAGCCTGATTACCTAACCTATGGGAGGAAAAAATCCGAACTACATTTTGGTCTGATCCCAAAAATTTGGGGTACGTAAGCAACCTGAGAAGTTACTTCAGGCCCGACCACATCAAAATAAAAAAATCTATTTCCCCACACAAAAAAGATCCAAAAAGAATTCAAAAGAAGAAAAAGAAATATCTTCAAAATGGGAAAGAAAATTCAAGGCAAAATAAAATAAATGCCACACAAGGGGCATTTGGGCTTTTTGCGCCTCAAAATTCCTTTTTTTTTTATACCCAGTCCTAAGTTTACCTATAAAAGTCCTCCTAAGTACCGTACGAAAAGTCAAGGAAAATAGTAAAGTATGATCAGACAATAACTCCAGAAGTTCAGAGGAAAAGAAAAAAAAGAAAAACATGCTAGGTTGAAAACTAGAAAAGGGCGACTTAGGCAAAAATTAAGGCAAGCTCGCAAGGTTGAAAATCCGAAAGGATAACTTTGGCAACAGTCAGAGCAAAGAAAAAAAAAAGAAAGCTCGTTAATTTGAAAATCTGAAAAGGCAATCTAGGCAAAAGTTAGAGCATGCTCAATAGATTGAAAACCTGAAAAGGCGATCTAGGCAAAAGTTAGAGCAACAAAGAAAAATAGAAGAAAATCCTAAGATAAGAGTGGTCCGAACTGAAACATCAGAAGTCCGAATAATAAGGTTTAATACTTAGCTTAAACCAGGCATAGACTCAGAAGCCACAAGTATCTTGTCTACGATCGATCTAAAAAATCTTATTTCCCTAAGTAAACCAATGGAGAGAAGGGTGAATTTTATGATGAATCTCAAAAGGAGATATTTTGTTCTCTTGAGCCTGACTCAAAATCTTCAATAAAATTAATCAAAATTAAAAGTTGGATCTTTATTGCGCTTGTGGTAATCAAATATTTCAAACCTTCATACAAGGGGCATTTTCTTTCTTCTTTAATGTAACTTTTTCCCCTTTATACTAGGGGCATTTTTTTTAATTTTTCCATGATGTGTTCAATTATCTTCAATGCCATGTTCATTGTCAAACTAGGGGCATTTTATTTTTGAGCAATGTTAATCCTAAAAGATAATGAGAACCCCAAACTTAAGGTTACCCTCTTGATAATAGTTTTTCAAAAAATTCTTGAGGTTCAAAAGAAATAAAGACTCAGGTTTTAAATTCATAAAGCTTTTGAAAAAACCTTGAGGTTCAAACAAAAGCATTTTGGATCTCACATATAGGAGATAGGGCATTTATTCTATCCCAGATCTATTCATTTCCAGATTTAACCCCTCTTTTTCAGATTCATTTTTAATCGTTCTTTCCTAGATATATTCCTTTAGTCTCAGTTTTACTCAGTCAGATACTGCCGAGGGTTTTCTCAGAATTATGCTCAGATGCCGCCGAGGGTTTTCTCAGAATTATACTCAGATGCCGCTGAGGGCTTTCTCAGAATTATGCTCAGATGCCGTCGAGGATTTTCTCGAAACTATGCTCAGATGCCGTCGATGACTTTCTCGAAACTATGCTCAGATGCCGCCGAGGGTTTTCTCAGAATTATGCCCAGTTATCGCCGAGGGTTTTCTCGGAACTATGCTCAGATGCCGCCGAGGGTTTTCTCGAAACTCTGCTTAGATGCCGTCGAGGATTTTCTCGAAATTATGCTTAGTTGCCGTCGAGGGTGTTCTCAAAATTTTGCTCAGTTACCGTCGAGGGTTTTCTCAGAACTATGCTCAGATGCCGCGGAGGGTTTTCTCAGAATTATGCTCAGATGCCGCCGAAGGTTTCCTCGAAACTATACTCAGATGCCGTCGAAGGCTATCTGGGAATTATGCTTAGTTACTGCCGAGGGTTCTCTTGAAATTATGCTCAGATGCCTTCGAAGGTTTTCTCAGAATTATGCTCAGATGCCGCCGAGGATTTTCTAGAAATTATGCTCAGATGCTGCCGAGGGTTTTCTCGGAACTATGCTCAGATACCGCCGAGAGTTTTCTCGAAATTATGCTCAGTTACCGTCGAGGCTTTTCTCATAATTATGCTCAAATGCCGCCGAGGGTTTTCTCGGAATTATGCTCAGATGTCGTCGAGTGCTTTCTTGGAAATATGCTCAGTAACCATCGAGGGTTTTCTTAGAAATATGCTCAGATGCCACCGAAGGTTTTCTCGAAACTATGCTCAGATGCCGTCGAGGATTTTCTTGGAATTATGCTCAGTTGCCACCGAGGGTGTTCTCAGAATTATGCTCAGTTATCGCTAATGATTTTCTCAAAACTATGCTCAGATGCCGCCGAGGGTTTTCTTGGAACTATGCTCAGATGTTGCCGAGGGTTTTCTAGGAATTATGCACAGTTGCCTCCAAGGGTGATCTTGGAACTATGCTTAGATGCCGCCGAGGATTTTCTCGGAACTATGCTTAGATGCCGTCGAGGGCTTTCTCAGAATTATGCTCAGTTACCGACGAGGGTTTTCTCGAAATTATGCTCAGATGCCGCTGAGGGTTTACTCGAAATTATACTCAGTTACCGCCGAGGGTTTTCTCGAAATTATGCTCAGTTACCGCCCAGGGTTTTCTCAGAATTATGCTCAGATGCCACCGAGGGTTTTCTCGAAATTATGTTCAAATGCCGTCAAGGGTTTTTCAGAATTATGCTCAGTTTGTATTCAAATTATGCTCAGTTATACTCTGTTTATATTCAGATTATGCTCAATTTATGCTCAGTTTATGCCTAATTTATATTCAGTTTATGCTCAGATTTTACTCAGTTCCAACTCAAACTCTTTGAAATTTATCACAGATTTTAAGTCACACACTTACATAGTTGTTACATCAGTCAAGGAGAATTTTCTAAAATTCAAGGATCTGACACTGCCAGTGAGAGTTCTCACTCGATGACCTGGTAACCTTTTAATTCGGGGAGAGCTTTACCCTCAAGGATCTGAACACCTCGACAAATTGTTAAATCAGGATGCAAAATGAACTGTCACTAGCTTTGGCATTTGGATATCGCACTATCTACCAAAATAGATTTGTTATTTAGTTTGCTTCAACCCTCTGTCAAAGAGGGGCATCTGTAGACACCCCATTTTTGCATCCGCCTAATTAATCAACTCGTCAACCCGATCGCAATGATTCTCAATGATGGATGTTATTTCCATTGCTTTATTTTGTTACCAGAAATATTTTAGAAATTCAAATGAAGTATCTCGAATTGACAAAGCCTTAGAAATCAAGCTACGCTAGGAAAATATGACTCCAGAAACATAGAAATCATCATCTTACAGACAAAAATAAGCTTCACAATAAAAATCACTAAAAATTGATCAAATTATCAAAATACCCATAACATCAAAGCAACCCTAGAGCTTACATTACGCTTAGGAAAACCCTTTTGAACACATAAAACAATAAATTGGAACTCAATAAATTATTTCACCAATTTTCACAGAATTTGACAAAATTATAAAAATACCCCTCATAAAGTTCACAATCATTTCACATAAAAAATTTGATAAACGACACAAATCAATATTTCCATTGAATTCGTTACAAAAAATCGATTCTAAAGTCCTCTCCGAGGGCAAAACGGTAATTTCACAATTTTTATAATTAAAAATTTTGAAATTAATAAATAAAATATTAAATAATCAAAGTAAAATATTAATTAAATTAATTTAAAATTTTGAACCAAAGAAATCGATCAATCAGGCTCTCAGGCAAAATTGTTGAGGGTTGCCAAGATATTTCTTCAAGGACCCCTTCATTTGGGGGTCCAAAGAATTAAATATATAATAAAGGGGGGTTCTCCAAAATCTTAAAGTCAATCAAGTAAAGCTAAAATCAATATATTAAAAGCCAAACACGAAAAACTAAAGTCAAAGTATTAAATTCAATCTCATAAGACTAAAGTCAAAACCCTAAATCAAAACTCTAATCTAAACTAATCAAGTCAATCTTATAAAACTAAAGTCAAAACCCTAATCTAAACTGATCAAGTCAATCTCATAAGACTAAAGTGAAAATCCTAAATTAAAACACTAAAGACTAAGTCAATCTCATAAGACCAAAGTCAAAATCCTAATTAAAATCCTAAAAGAAATCCTAATCAAACCCTAATTCTTCTAAAAAAAACTCTATAAATAGGAGCCTCCATACCCTATTTTCGTATCAAAGAAAAAATCCTAGAAAAATTAGGTCAAGAAGCCTCCACAACCTTCCCAAAACCCTAATTTTGATGCCCCAACTCCTTACCTAGCACCCATAATTCGATTTTAACCTGAAAAACACCTAGAAGCCCTTCAAAAACATCCCAAAATCCATAACAAATTCGAAGAATCCAGATCCAAGAAAGAAATATCTTACCTCGGAGATCAGAAATCAAATCCGGATACAAAACGAAGCAAGGAGTACGGTAAAAAGAGCAGTCTTATCAGATCTGAGGGAATAGAATCTTTGCGTATCGAAGGTAAAATTTTTGTTATTTTTTTTTATCTAGGTTTTGTTGTTAGCAATGTAGTCTTATTTGGGATAAGTAGAGACCGGCATTGGTCGAGTGGGGTTGGTGCCTAACACCTTCCAACCCCGTAATGTGATCCCCGGATTCAGTTTTTCTTCAGTAGATTAGTTTTTTATCTATTTAGAGTCAATATCCGGTTCTTAGATCGTAATAACTAGGTGGCGACTCCTAAACCTCAACGGTCAAAAGCGGATCCGCACACCCCGCAGATGGAGGGCACTTTCAACATCTTGTGCGGAACACTTATTTTGGTTGCACCCACAACTTTTACGATGTAATGAAATCCGTTTTCAGGTGTACTCTAAACTCCTACTCTTTAATCATTAAGGACAATGCTAAATTTTTGTTTGGGGGTGTGGGATAGCACATTTTAATTTTTGTACATTTTTTTTTGGTACATTTTAAAAAAAAATACCTTCATCAAAATTTTTATATGTACTGTCATCATACGAATTTTTAATACCAGACTCATGTCCAATTTGTTTATAAATTCTTATTCCTCAAAATAAGATATTTTGAAAAACAAATTCACGTCACTTTTGATTGTAGTGAAAAAATTATTTTGGAATAAGAGTTGTCTTCTTTACTATCTGGAATGATAGGGAAAAATCTAGACTACTGAACTTTGACCTCCTTGTCCTTTGGTTGGCTGGATAGAAGAAAAATAGAACTGAAGTTGATATCTTTGGGACAACAGCCATACGATTAGACTGGGTACCTTGAAAAGGGCTACTTACTTTTTGAAAAAAAATATCAAGAAAACAATGAAATATGAAAAAAGTTGAAAAGAAAAGTAGAAAGATGTGAATAAGATCAAATCAAAACAAAAAGGTTAGAGCTAAAAAAGCACAAAAGTGAAAAGAGTCCAGTTGGACCAAATAGTTCAGTAGGGTGAAAGCCATCAATGGTAAAAACGCGAGTACACTGGAATATCACAGATAAAGCCCCTTAAAGGTATTAAAGTGAACATCTATACTTTTCACAATCCCAAACAAGAGGCTCAATTTCGAGCTAGAATTTAGGCAGACCCAGCCATCTTAGCAATTAAGAAGGGAAACCTTGTTCTTTATTCCGAAAAATCTATTTTACAATCAGAAAATTTGTTCACACACTCAAGATATTTCTGAAAATGAGGAATAAAAGGAATTTCTGCTCAAATAGACCTTTGACTGGATTTTTGAATTGGTGTGATGGCATTATATGCAATAGTTTGAAGTTGATATCTTTTAAAGTGTTAGAATTTTATGGGTATATTCATTACAAACCCTCACGAGTCAAACTCGCCCACTAGGGGTAACCTAGGGGTTCAAGGGCTTATTACATATGCTAAATGCAGTCGGGAACCTCACGAAAGAAGAGTTGTTTAGATTTAAGTTTTGCTCAGGACTAGCAAAATTGAGGTTTGGGGGTTGTAGACACCCTATTTTTTCAATCGCTGATTAATCAATTCATCAACCTGATCGTTACGGTTCCCAATGATGGATGATTTCCAATGCTTTATTTGTTACTAGATATGTTTCAAAAATTCAGATGAGGTATCTCAAACCAACAAAACTGTAGAAGCCACGCTACGCTAGGAAAATATAACTCCAAAAATACAGAAATCATGATTTTTCAGACAAAAAGAAGCTTTACGATAAAAATCACTAAAAAAATATCAAATTACTAAAATAGCCCTAACATCAAAACAACCCTAGAGCCTACATTACCCTTAGGAAAATCCTTCCAAACACATAAAACAACAAATAGAAATCAAATAAACCATTTCGTTAATTTTCACAAAATTTAATAAAATTACGAAAAACCCCTCATAAAGTTCACGACCATTTCGCACAAAATTTTTTATAAATGACACAAATCAATAATCTCATCGAATTTCTTATGAAAAATCGATTTCAAAACATCTTGGAACATCGAAAATCGAGTTAAAACGCAAAAAGTCCTCTCCGAGGGTAAAATGGTAATTTTATAATTTTAATAATTAAAATTTTTGACATTAATAATTAAAATATTAATTAATGTAAAGTAAAATCATAATTAAAATTAAAGTCAATCAAGTAAGACTTAAGTCAAAACCCTCAATTAAAGTCAATTAAGTAAGACTTAAGTCAAAACCCTAAAATCTAGTCAATCAAGTAAGACTTAAGTCAAAACCCTAATCAATCTAATAAGACCAAAGTCAAACCCTAACCCTAATAGAATTCTAATCAAACTCTAAAATTATCTAATAGAATTCTAATTAAACACTAACTCTATTTAAAATAATTCTAATTAAACACTAACTCTATCTAAAAAACACCTTAAAAAATCTATAAATAGGGGTCTCTACAACCTATTTTCGTATCTAAGAGAAAATCCTATAAAAAGTAGGTCATGGAGGTTTTCCAATCTTCCCAAAATCTTAATTTTGAAGTCCTAACCCCTTACCTAACATCCATACCACAATTTTAGCTCAAAAAACACTCAGAAACCCTTCTAAAATATCTTGAAATCCATCAAAAAAATTCAAAAATACTCAGATCTAAGGGGAAAGTACTTCATTTTAGAAGATCCAAAGTGGATTCAGTAACGGAAACGAAGTAAGGAATCTCTCCTCCAATTCTAAGGGAGCCATTGTTGTGATCATCAAGGTAAATTTTTTTATTTATTTTTATTTTTTTATTATTTATGGAAGTCTTTCAGCAATGTAGTTTTACTTGGGAAAAATAGAGATCGGCGTTTGCTGGGTGGGGTTGGTGCCTAACACCTTCCAACCCCATAACGTGATCCCCGGACTCGTACTTTCTTTCGTAGATTAATGTTATTTGCCTTTAAGAGTTAATGTTCGGTTCCTAGATCATAATAACTAGGTGGCGACTCCCAAACCTCAAAAATCAAAAGCGGATCCACGCACCCCGCGGATTGAGGGTGCTTTCAGTGGCAACTCCACTGGGGATTATTGAGGATCAGACTTGAAAAACCCCAAGTTTGGGAATATTGCCATTTAAACCTATTTTTTATTATTTTATTTAATTTATTTATTTATTTATTTTTACTTGATTCGATTATTCGTTAAGACTATATTGCATTCTCCCAGCGTTGTTTGGATTAATTATTGTGGAATATTATTTGCTATGACTTTTTTAGGGACATTTAGAATGATTCTAAATAATGCAGGATATCAAAAAGATTTGACCGATTTTTATTGTTTGAATTATTTTTGGGTTTGTATTATCCTTTATTGGTACCCTTTGGTTCAATTTTGGATATTTTGAATTTGACATATAATTTTTTCTTTTTGGTTCAATTGAGGGTCATTTAAAATGATCCTAAATAATGAAAATATTCAAATTGACATATAAGTTGGGAATGAAATAATAATTATTAGACCATGAAGATTGTTAAAAAAAAAAAAACAAAGGGGATTTTTTTTTAACTTTATTATTCGTCTTTTTTAAGTGTATATCGATCGGTTTTTGGATAGTAAAAGATTTTTTTAAAAAAAAAAAAAACATGTTTGATCTATCGTTTATCAATGTTTTGTTTAATGTGCAGGTTTTTTTTTTTTTAATATGTAGGTTGTGCTATCCGTTAACAGCAAACAAAAATCGAAAAAAAAAATTCTGCATAAAGGGCGTGTTGTTAGTAACAGCAACATTTTTAGGGGGTGGTGTGCCATTAGAAGAAATTAATTTTTACTTTTTTCATCTTCTTCTTCACATGAAGAAGAGGACAGCAAGAAGAGAGAAATGTCCCTCTCTCTCTTTCTCTCTCTCTCTCTCTCTCTCAGCATGGCCAGTCTTAGCTCCTCTCATGGATTCAACGCCACCAAAGCCTCCTTTGTTTAATTCCTAAAATCTCTTTCCCACACTCTCTTTGTTTCTATGGATTTTAGAAGAATCTCTATTCTCCTCAAAACTAGATGTACGCCTTTTTTCTTATCCTTCACCCACCCCTTATCTTGTACCACATTCACCGCTCAACAACAACAACAACCACAACCACCAAATGATCATGATCGAAGAGCTTTAAATAAGGTAATCTCAATCCTCTTTAACACATCTCTCGATCATTCAAAATGCAGAGAAACCCTAATTGATTTATCTCCTCCCCACTTCCATCGGTATTCGATCCTCTATGAATCCAAAACCTACGTTAAATTTCTTTTCATCTGCATCAGAATTGCTCGATTTTCGCTTCACTGTTGGATCTTACGGTCTTCTTATTCGATTGCTTCTAGTACGTTTGATCGATAGAAAAGTTCATGCTTTGTTTGAGAAATCAAAGGATAGGCACCTTGAAATTTCGCTCGCCATCGCAGATTTGAGTGTGGATGAATCTGAATTAACAATGGCATCATTTGATTTGCTAGTTAATGTTTATTGCACTCCATTTAAGAATTTAAGGTTTCGGGTTTATTGCTCTTGCTGTATGGGTTGGAGGAGTTGTTTGTAACTAAGTTTCGTTCTAGTTTTTTGATAGGTGGCCCGGTATTTGATAATTTTTAGATGAACAAGAAGGCCATTTCTTGAAAAATTAAAAAAAGAAAGGTTGTGAGTATTACTAGCATCAACATAAAATAAAAATAAGGTGAGAAAGTTGTGTGTTGGATGTGTGCTGGCAGCAACATTTCAAAGAAATAAGTTGTGTTGGCAGCATCATACTTATAAAAATAAAAATAAAAAGAAATGCATTCTTTTGACGTGTGCTGGCAGCATATAAAAACATAAAAAAAACATGTTGCTGTGAGTGCTGTGGGTTGGCAGCAATAAAAAAAATCATAATAAGATGATGTCACGCACATTCTTTGAGTTGTGACTGTTGGGCTAGCAGCAACACATTTTTTTTTTAAGAAAAGAAAATTATTTTCCTCACTAGTTAGTAAGATTTCAAATATTGTTAAAGGTCATTGATCTCACCACGTGGCATCTAATAGCATGATCCAATGTCACATGTTTGTGGTAGACAAATTTTTAAGAATTTTTAAAATAAAATTTTCAAAATAAAATTTTAAAATTAATTTTCATTTTGAACTTTGATTTTAAATTTGAAATTTCATAATCATCCATTTTCAAAACCTTGGATTTAAATGAAAAAAAAATTCAATCCAAACTTTTTCCATCAAATCTAAAAAAATTTTGGAATTGGATTATCGATGAAGTGATCACATTGGCGAGTTGACCCTTAGTAAAATTTGAAATTCTATTGTGCTAGTTGGGAAAGCTTCATTTTCATCCTAGGTTTGTTGGGTGACAAACTTCATAAAGTAAGGGAATTTTATATAAAAATTTCGACAAATGGGTCGGCCCAATAAAAAAATTGTCAAATCAACTCAGTGGACTCCTAAAACCCGTGCTTTGACATATCATGTGCTAACTTGGGCAGATGGTCCCTTTTGATACCTTGTTTGATTCGATCATGTGGTTGAATTTTTGATAATTGATCCTTATAAGTGTTTTGAGGTATGTTATGATAAGTGATATCATGTTTGATAATATCTTCTTATCTTGATCTTGATTATGCATTGTTGGATATCTTTCGTGATCTCAATTGATATTGCATGTTGGAATTCCAATTGATTTCTGTAGCCCATAGGCTCATTTATCTGAAAAATGCCTGGGGCACACCCCACCATGTTTTGCATACACCACTAGCATATTTATTGTTTTGCACGCTTGCATATCCCATATAGCCAATGTGGTACTAGTACGTGGCCCGGTCTCTTCGGAGATGCGACGACATTCATGAAAATCACAACTCCAATCACGTACCTTAGGGCATATTGAACTGGGGCATCAATACCGTCTAATCAGGTGACTCTAAAAGGTATATCGATGCACCCAGGCTGGAGCGACCTAAGCCTTTGACCTATTGTAAGCCACACAGTCACATGTCCCGTTTGCCAACGTAGTACTAGTACGTGGTCAGTCCCTTTGTGGGATGTCAAACCATTTATAAAAGCTACAACTCTTGACTCGTACCCATAGGTATATCAAAGATAATATAAGTACATCAATTACACTTCTTGGTCAAAATCAGTGCCTAAGCGAGATCCTGCTCCGATGTACTACGGTACTAGGAGGATATACTATGTCTATTATAGAAAATAGGTGATTTAAGAGTGCCTTTGCTTAAGCATTGCGCACCACCTCTGATTTGGAGATTAAACTGGCTAGTTTTAGTTTCAGAGAAGTGAGTTGAAGTTTTAGATTATCACCTATACAGTATATCAAACCAAGTCACCACATACCATCTGAATAAGTACGCTCCAGCGGTATATAGGTGTACTTGGGCAAGGGTGGCCAGATAAGATTGCATTGCACGTAGTAAGCTTAGAGTCTAGAAACCGCCCCTGTAGGTCACGACTCGAACTTATCGTGGGCATTCCCGGATTGCTTATTGGAATGGACTTTACAAATGATGAGATCAGGAATGTACGATTTTGTCCTCAAGAAGTAATCTTTTTGTTTAAACCTGATTCAAAATTACTGTATTACTGGGTGCACCAACCCAATAAAGAGTATTTTTTTATTAAGAAAAAGTTGGTAATGATCCAACAATCATGGTGGGCTAGGCTATTTAAATCAAAATGAAATTCAAATTCTTTTCTAATTCAGGTTTCAACCCATTTTAAAAGAAATGTTTTCTAGAAGAAAAATGTTTTCCAAAAAGAAAAGAAAAATGTTTTTCAAAAGAAAAGAAAAAGAAGAAAAATGATTCACCAAAGATTTATCCTTCACGGGAAAATGATTTACAAAAGATCTATTTTTTGTATGGACCTTGAAAATTTTCTTAAATATATTTTTTACATGGACCTTGGAAAATTATTAAAATATATTTTTTTTCAAAAAAAAAATAATTGAAAAAAATAATCAAATTTGTGAAAGTTTTTATTCAATGAAAACATTATTTGTTAATAATTTTTAAGAATGCAATAGAATTGCATGAATTGATTGGTGCACAAATTCAATAAAATCCCAGGATTTATTAAAATATTATCAAGGGGGTAGTACTGGAATTCACTTTTGATGGGGTTACAAGGTTTTCATTGTACCTAAGCTCAATTGTTCATCGTCTAGCTAGGGTTGTAAACCTGGTCAGTTAGAACAAATGTCAGCACTAAGTCAGCAATGACCCCAAAATTTATCAAAATTAAATAGTTGTTCCTTGAAGATCACAGTGCCTCAGTCTTGCCGGTTGTAAGCAATGTCTCAATCCTCAGTTCTAATCAAGCCCATTGTAAGTAGTTGTCTTGAGTTTTCATAAGTCGTTTGGGTTAGCTCGAGTCTTTTTTTTCAATAAGGTCATGCCTTCTTTAGATCGAGTTTATTCTTTTCCTGTTGACTTGAGTTAGTTTGTTGAGTCTGTAGAGGTGTCTATCGCCCCATTTGAATAAATGAAATTTTTAATCGAGAAATTAAAGGTCATCGACCTCAGAACAAAAAAATAATTATTAAGAAATTCAAATAGAAGCCATCTTATCCCTCGAGGAACACGAGGGGATAGTGAATTTACTCTAAAATTTCAAAAGACTTGTTCATGTGATTCTATGAAGATACGTTTGGTGTAAGCTTGGGTTTTGTTCAATACATAGAATAGATACTCGCTCGATGGAATGGAAATATCAATGAAACCAAAGAAGATATTACAAAACATGTTGATGTTGTCCTCTCTACAAAACAAATGCCATAAGTCGATACAGGGTACTTTTAGAATTAGTCTCTTATGATGGGTCATACTTCAAAGTCAATGATTACTCTGTGTTCAAATTTCAAGATCCAGCATCACAAATCATCCCCCCATCGTCCTCAGATTAATAGAGCGGTTGAAGCAGCTAGTAAGAGTCTCAAGATAATCATCATGAAAATGTGTCAATCGCACCAAGATTGGTCAGAAAAGTTGTCATTCATACTTTGGGCATATCGTACTTCAATATAGTCTTCCACTGGAGTGACTCCCTATTCTCTAGTATATAATATGGAAGGAATCTTACCAGTTGAAATGGAAATTTCATATCTCAAAGTCTTGATGGAAAGTCAACTTTTATAAATAGACTGGGTCTATAATCGGTATAAAGAATTAAATTTGATCGAAGAAAAATGACTAAGAGCTCTATACCACGTGCAGGCCTATCAAAGAAGAGTCACCCATATATCAAAGTTCGCCACTTACAAGTCAAGGATTTAACCATCAGACTTCAAAGAAAATTGAGCACTCATCCTCGACCATAGGAGGAAGCCTGAATTCAATTGGAAGGATTCATACTGCCTGAAAAAACTGTCAGATTTCAAGATCATGATAGAATTGAACTACTAGAGTCAACCAACCTTGACTAGATCAAGTGGTACTACATTTAAGGAGGTCATCTTTGGCCGAATCAATTTTCCTGCTATCCCAGTTCAATATCTCCTTTCTCAACCCTTTGCAATCTTTTAAAAAAAAATTATGCTTTTTTATTTCTCAGCCCGATCATCTAACTTAGGCGAAGGAAAAAATCTAAACTACGTTTTGGTCTGATTCTAAAAATCTGGGATACGTAGACAACCTGAGAAGTTACTTCAGGCCCAACCACATCAAAATAAAAAATATATAGTTCCCTACACAAAAAAATAAATATGTTACAAATATGAAAAAAAGTTTAAAGAAAAATAAAGAAATGCCACACAAGGGGCATTCGGGTTTTTGAGCCTTAAAATTCCTTTTTTTTTATACACAGACCTAAGCCTACCCATAAAAGTCTTCCTAAGTACTGTGTGAAAATGTTAAGGGAGGTAGTAAACCATGATCAGACAGTAACTCTAGAAGTTCAAAAGGAAAGAAAAAGAAAAAAAGAAAGAAAATCCTACTAAGTTAAAAACTCGAAAAGGTCGACTTAGGCAAAAACTAAGGTAAGTTTGCAAAGTTAAAAATCTGAAAGGATGACTTTGGCAACAATTAGAGCAAGGAAAAAAAAGAAGAAAAAACCTGCTAAGTTAAAATCTTGAAAAGGGCGACTTAGGTAAAAATTAAAGAAAGTTCGCTAGATTGAAAACTTGAAAAGGTAATCTAGGCAAAAGTTAAAGCAAGTTCGCTAGATCAAAAACCTGAAAAGGCGATCTAGGCAAAAGTTAGAGCAACAAATAAAAATAGAAGAAAATCTCAAGAGGTTCGAGCCGAGACATTTGAAGTCTGAATAATCAAGTTCAACACTTAGCTTAAACCAGACACAGACTTAGAAGCCACGAGTATCTTGTCTACGATCGATCTGAAATTTTTTGCCTCCCCAAGTAAACTGAGGGGTAGAAGGGAGAATTCTATGATGAGTCCCAAAAGAAAATATTTTATTCTCTTGAGCCTGACTCAAAATCTTCAATAAAATTAAAAGTTGGATCTTATTGCGCTTGTGGTAATCAAATATTTCAAACCTTCATACAAGGGGCATTTTCTTTCTTCTCTAATATGTAGCTTTCCCCCCTTATACTAGGGGCATTTTTTAAAAAATTTTACACGATGTGTTCAATTATTTTCAATATAATGTTTCCTGTCAAACTAGATGCATTTTGTTCTCAAATTTAATCAAGATTAATCCTAAAAGATAATAGGAACCTCAAATTTAAGGTTACCCTCTTGATAGTAATTTTTTTGAAAATCTTTGAGGTTAAAAAGAATTTAAAATTCATAAAATTTTGAAAAAATCTTGAGGTTCAAACAGAAGCTTTTCTGATCTCACATTTGGTTGTGTCCAGAGATTAACTCATTACCCTTTCACCTAGAATAGGAGATAGGGCATTCTTTCTTTCCCAGATTCAATCATCATTTCCTAGATCTATTCTTTCTTTCCCAGATTCAATCATCCTTTACCAGATCTATTCACTGCCAGATTCAATCATTCTTTTTCAGATTCATTTTCAATCATTCTTCCCCAGATTTATTTATTTATAGATTCAATCACTCTTTTCTAGATTCATTTTCAATCATTCTTTCCCAGATTCATTCCTTCTTTCCAAGTTTTACTCAGCCAAATGCCATCGAGGGTTTCTCAGAATTATGCTCAGATGCCGCTGAGGGTTTTCTCGAAATTATGATTAGATACCGCCAATGATTTCTCAGAATTATGCTCAGATGTCCCTGAGGATTTTCTCTGAATTATGCTCAGATATCGCCGAGGGTTTCTCAGAATTATACTCAGATGCCACCAAAGATTTTCTCAGAATTATACTCAGATGCCGTTCGAGATTTTCTTGAAATTATGCTCAGATACTGCCGAGGATTGCTCAGAATTATGCGTAGATGTCGTCGAGGATTTCTCAGAATTATGCTCAGATACCATTGAGGATTTCTCAGAATTATGCTCAGATGCCGCCGAGGGTTTTCTCGGAATTATGCTCAGATACCGTCGAGGATTTCTCAGAATTATGCTCAGATACCGTCGAGAATTTTCTCAGAATTATGCTCAGATACCACCGAAGATTTCTCGAAATTATACTCAGATGCCGCTGAGGGTTTCTCAGAATTATGCTCAAATGTCGTCGAGGGTTTTCTTGAAATTATGCTCAGATACCGCTGACGGTTTCTCAAAATTATACTCAGATGCCACCGAGGATTTTCTCGAAATTATGCTCAGGTACCGCCGAGGATTTCTCGAAATTATGCTCAGATGCCGCCGAGGATTTCTCGGAATTATGCTAAGATGCTGCTGAGGGTTTTCTTAGAATTATGCTCAGATACCATCGAGAGCTTCTCAGAATTATTTTCAAATGTTGCCGAGGGTTTCTTGGAATTATGCTAAGATTATGTTTAGTTTATACTTAGTTTATACTCACTTTATACTCAGATTCTACTCAGTTCTCACTTCAACTCTTTGAAATGTATCTTAGATTTTAAGTGCACAGACTTGCACATTTGTTTTATTTGTTAAGGAAAATTTTCTAAAATTCAAGGATCTGACGCTGTCAGTGAGAGTATGTGCTCAAGGACCTAACAAATTTTAGTTCGGGGAGACTTTTGCCCTTAAGGATCCGAACATCCTGACGAATTGCTAAATCAGGCTATAAAATGAACTATCATTAGCTTTGGCATTTGGATATCGCACTATCCACCAAAATAAATTTATTATCTAGTTTGTTTTAACCCTCTACCAAAGAGGGGCATCTGTAGACACCCCATTTCGTCAATTTTCACAAAATTCAAAAAAATTATGAAAATGCCCCTCATAAAGTTCATGACCATTTCGCACAAAATTTCATAAATGACACAAATCGATAATCTCATCGAATTCCTTATGAAAAATCGATTCCAAAACATCCTGGAACATCGAAAACTGATTTAAAATGCAAAAAGTCCTCTCCGAGGGTAAAACCATAATTTTACAATTCTAATAATTAAAATTTTTAAAATTAATAATTAAAATATTAATTAATGTAAAGTGAAATTCTAATTAAAATTAAAGTCAATCAAATAATACTGAAGTTAAAGTCCTCAATTAAAGTTAATTAAGTAAGACTTAAGTCAAAACCCTAAAATCTAGTCAGTCAAGTGAAACTTAAGTCAAAACCCTAATCAATCTAATAAAATCAAAATCAAACCCTAATCCTAATAGAATTCTAATTAAACACTAACTCTATTTTAAAAATTATAATTAAACACTAACTTTGTTTAAAACAATTCTAATTAAACACTAACTCTATCTAGAATAATTCTAATTAAACACTAACTCTATCTAAAAAGTACCTTAAAAAATCTATAAATAGGGGTCTCTACAACCTATTTTCGTATCCAAGAGAAAACCCTAGAAAAAATAGGTCATGGAGGCTCCCCAACCTTCCCAAAATCCAAATTTTGAAGTCCTAACCCCTTACCTAACATCCATACCCCAACTTTAATTCAAAAAACACCCAGAAACCCTTCTAAAATACCTTGAAATCCATCAAAAAAATTAAAAACACTTAGATCTAAGGAGAAAATACTTCATCTTACAAGATCCGAAGGGGATCCAGTAACGAAAACGAAGCAAGGAACCACAAGTAAGGAATCTCTCCGCCAGTTCTGAGGGAACCATTGTTGTGATTATCAAGGTAAATATTTTTTTTTATTTTATTTATTTTACTATTTATTTAAGTCTTTCAGCAATGTAGTTTTACTTGGGAAAAGTAGAGATTGGTGTTTACTCGACGGAGTTGGTGCCTAACACCTTCCAACTCCATAACATGATCTCCGGACCCGTATTTTCTTTCGTAGATTAGTGTTATTTACTTTTTAGAGTCAATGTTCGATTCCTAGACCATAATAACTAGGTGGTGACTCCCAAACCTCAAAAATCAAAAGTAGATCCACGCACCTCACGGATTGAAGGCGCTTTAAGGGGTGTGATAAGGTCCCAATAATGTGATTTTGGGACCATAATTTCACAAATTCTATCACATTTTAAATGTTAGTCCTTGTAAATAATTACAAAATTTAATTATTTCTCCAAATTAAGAGAGCTAATGAGATTTTATTACTAATTCAGATGAATAAAGCGCACGTGGAAGTTATCAAATCACGAAATAAAGTCGGTTACAATGTACAAGCAAAAAGGGAGCATCCAACAAAATCTCGAAGAATTTCGTTGCCACGTCACTGAACAGCTGTAAAGCCCTAGTGCTCCTTGGTGATCTAGAGGATTTTTGCCTCGAGATTTGTATAAGATGTTCCAGATACTTCGGTGGTTGTAACTGAATAGTTCTTTCGAAACGAATCATCCGAAAAGTTGACTCAATAGCCAATTACTAATGTTATAAATTAGAGGGTTGATTTCAAATAAGGGGTCCCCTCTTGACCCTCTTTTTCTTCTTAATTTCTCTACATTTTTCCTGATTTTACTTTTAGAGAGAGTTTTCGTAGTAGTGAGAGGATCAATTATTTTTTTAGTTCTTATTGTAACTCTTTTGGAGAACCATTTAAAGAAAAAATCAAAAGTGTAGCTTCATCTTACATCATCTTCTTCATCTATCATCTTATTCCTTTTGTTATTGCTGTAACAATGAACCTTGCAATGAGTGGCTAGATCCTCCTTAGAGGGATCAAGGATGTCGGAACAAGTTCATCCCTCTAATGTAGTTTTAATTCCTTATTTTGCTTATATGTTAATCATTCTGAGAATTCTCCTATGATTAGATCATCTAGCTTATATTTTTTATTTAAACTTTGATAGTCATTACTTAGATAAGTTCAAGAACAGTTATGCTCTGTGAAGAACCTGAATATAAGTTAGGCAATCTCAATCAAATCAGGATTTTCATGAATAACTTTTGGGTTGCCGTTGATGATTAAACTGCTCCACCTTCCGATCTATGAGCAATGATTTGTTACATGGATTGAGTTATTCTTAGAATTAGTCTACATTATTGATGGGTTGCAAATGCTGAATTGACCTCTCGAATTCCTCCTTCTTATATTTCCAATCTTTACTTTCTGTTTTTATTTCAATTGCAAGTTAATTTCCATCTCTATTGTGTTACAAATCTATTTTGTTTTTAAACCAATCTATTTTTAAACTATGTTTTGATTTTTAATCCGAATGAACATTTGAATCCCAACTGTCCCTGTGGAACGAATTCGACTTACCCAAAGTCCATATCTTAATCTCTATTTTACACAGCAAGTTTTTACAAGAATCACAAGCCATCCTCGCTCTTGAAATAAACAACAACGGTTAACGAATGACTCATTTTCCATTTTTCACAATTCATAACAATTTGATGAAGGATCATTTAATAGTTCATTCACAAATTGTGTACCCATAAGTGTTGATACATTGACTGCATTTCGAGTAATAGATTGTCGTCTAATATATTCCAATATGAACTTCAATATTAATATTATTAGAAGTCTCCGTTGTTGTGGTGTCATATTCACTGTTGCATAAATATTTTATATACATATAAAAAGTAATAAGATAATCAAAAATTTCATAATCAAATATCCATTCAAAATAAGAGTGTTCCAACATTAAAATCTAAATGAACTCATTCAAAATAAAAGTATTCTAACATAAAATCTAAAAAAACTCATTCAAAATAAGTGCTCCAATATGTCATAAACATAAAACAAACAAAATGTTCTATTAAAAATTAAAAAAAATTCACAAAACTACCACTAAGATATCATATTTGAAAACCTATGATAAGTGAATAACATTAAGCCAAGACAACCGTTGTGTTGGATCTCCCAATTCCATCCAAATTGTTATATACTCATTTCCCTTAGTAAATGTGTGACGCCCCGCCAAACGCTAACACAAATCCCAAGGCCACCTCGAGGCATTAGGTGGTGCCTCAAAATTTTGGCATAATCTCCTCTGTTTATGTTAGCGTTTCACAGAACTCAAAACCTGATAAACCAAATCTAAACAATCTTGTATAAAGTAATATACCAATAATGGATAAGAAGCGGAAGATGAAAAATTTTACGAACATCATAAGCGAGATGAGAGTTGCGTAAAAAGGAATAAAGATATACAGGATTACAAAAATTTATCCTCACTCTAACATAATCCTATCACTCGGCCCAAAACACTATGTACACCTCCTACGACAAACAAACTCCTAGGGGAAATAATCCCAATGCTCACCGAGTAATGGACATTGGTTGTCGATCTAACCAACCAGATCCTCCTCAACGGATGGTCAACTAAACAGTTTAAAAGTTACATACAACATCAATCATCCATACTTATTGTACATTTTTCATCTTATGCAATTACAATTGACAACATTGAAATAATAGACATACTTTTCAGTTTATAATTTGGAATATAACAATAAATACATAGTACAAGTAGTGGAGTAATGGAATTTGAACGTTGGGATTCACGACTGGATCGCTCCGAGTCGAGACATGATGTTACGACATAGATCTGGCTTTTAGTTCCTGATTTTGTTATCGGTCGTTGCGCTTACCACATTGGTGACCTTTTATCCAGCTCAGGCAGGCTGTTTGACGTGACCGTAAGCAATGGGTCTTTCTTCGATGTGTGAAAACATTCGACTACTACTAGATTGTTAGTGATCACTGACCAATCATCTTCATCTATGCCTATCAGGTGTGCATGTGCTTCCCAAAATAACACTCTACTCGTATATGACCACCTTTACAATACACGTTCACTAGTAAAGATAAGAAAGGAATGGACCCGGATTCTAGTTGTGATTCTACTCTCATACGCGTCCTATACCGCGTATGAGTTTGGTGGTCCCTACCGTACATCCCAGGATAGTGCACCCCTCCAGATGATGTGACGAACTATCCCTCAGGCATTCACAGATCTTTTAACAGCTCACAAAATAGGTACATATATATTTTGTTTTTTTTTCATTTAAAATAAAAGAGAAATTAACAGAACAGGGTTGAGAATGGATATCCAATTCCTACCATGCAACTGTGGCCCCCTCGGCCTAAAATAAATAACAGTACTCAGCGCACGCGCTAACATAATCGTAAATAAACAGGCAACCCTTTCATTAATAACCTAGATATCCTTTTATCATCCTACACACAACATACAATGTAAGATGCAGACATCACCCCTTGGGTATGACTCTGACATCTTACCTATTCATCCCTTTCTCATTCTCTCAACATTCTTACCTTTCCCATTTTCAAATCAAACCATTCATTTTCAATCTTTCAAGGTCATTTTTGGTCTGTCCATCGAAAATCATCAAGGTTTATTCAAAACGAGGTCCCATTAGTTCCGGGTACTTAAGTTGACCAAAAGGTTAAAAGTTGGTGAAAATTTGGCTTAGTGTCGGAAACTCAAATTTTCATAGTTCTCAAAATTGAAAATGGATTTTTAAAAAGAAAGCCTTAATCACGAGATTTGACACCATATAAATTTTATAGCCTAATTCAAAGGAATGCAAAAGTTATTACATTTTAAAAATTTGTCGAAAACATCGAAATCTACGTTTTGTTCTTGGAACCAAAATTTGGATTTTAATCCTTTGAGATTCGGATCTCAAAACCATTCCCATTATTTCGAAATGGAGGGTAAAGTTTTAATTTCATTAAAGAAATTAAAGTAAATAGAATAAAAGGTTGGAAATCATGTACAAGTCATAAGGACCACAGTCCAAGAGTTAGAGTCAGAAGCTGTTTGAAAACAGTTCTGTCGGCAGTAGAAGGTTGTTCTGTCGATGGAACTGATGGGTTGGAAATCATGTGCAAGTCATAAGGACCACAGTCCAAGAGTTAGAGTCAGAAGCTGTTTGAAAACAGTCCAAGTTTTTGTAAAACCTCAATGCACATTTTGAAATCTAAACTTACCAATAGGAATTGGAAGTCCCCTACTTGATTTGTGGACGTCGAAGGTGATAAAATCGCATAATAATCAAGGTTGGTGGTAGAAGCGTCGATGTTAGGTTGAGTTTGGTGCAAGGTGAGCGAGGGTTTGCACTCTTTCAACGATGGCACTCTCTTTTACTTCTACACTAGAAGAAGAGTCTCTACTAACAAGGCAAAGCTCCAAGTTTGATGATATCCTAATTTACTCGCTGATTTTTGATGGAGGGTGAGGAAAATGGACGTGAATGGGTTAACAAGGAGGGTAAGGTTGTAGCTATCGTCGTAGTCGACAACTTTGTCTTCTTCGTCGGGGTTCAATGGTCCTTCCTTCTCAACGAATCTTGAGGTGAAGAGAGGAGAACCCTAGGTTTGAGTAAAGCTGAGTTTGGGTGCTTTGGAGAAGAAAGAGAATGAATTAAAAGAAAATTACTTTTCTTTTATCAAAGGTGAGGGCATACTTGTAATTTTCCCATCATTTCTAGTTTCGATCGTAACTTAACTGTTCGGACTTGAAAAATGGCAAATGACTATACTATTTCGAATAATTTTTCATTGCGATCCTAAGGGTGTGATCGAATCTTTCTAATTGTCCCTCTAACAAAATTTCTCTATTTTGGGTCTCGCTCAACATGAAATTCGAGGATTTGTTATTCTTTCGCCCGAACCTGAATTCAAACTTGCTTATAAGCTAAAGTATATATTTCAATCATTTTGAAACTAATGGCGAAGTCGATTTTTAACAAAAATGAACATACCATAATCTGGTACGTTACTCTAAATTTTCTTTTTAGAATATTCCTCAAATTAATACTATCTGATCTCTTCAAGATACGAGTTAAAAAATGGGATGTTACATTTTTCCCCCTTAATAAAACTTTCGTCCCCGAAATTAAGATCATACCTTAGTCCTCAGAATAGTTATGGGTACTTAGCCTGCATCGCTACCTCTTTTTCCCAAGTGGCTTCCTCAATGTTGTGGTGCCTCCACAATACTTTGACTAAAGGAATGGCTTTGGATCTGAGTTGTTTTACCCTCTTGTCAAGTATTTGTACTGCACCTTCCTTGTATGATACATCATCGTCTACCTCTAACTCCTGTAAGTCTACCACGAGTGAAGAGTCTGGCAAGTATATCTTCAACATGGACACGTGGAATACATTATGAACCTGCTCGAGCTGCGGGGGTAGGATCAGTTTGTAAGCCACTGGGCCAATCCGTTCAACTATCTCAAATGGTCTCACAAACTGTGGCTTTAACTTGCCCTTCACGCCAAATCTGGAGATTCCTCTTCGGGATGATATTTTCAAGAATACTCAATCCCCAACTTGAAATTCCAAAGGTCTGCGTCGCCTGTCTTCATAGCTTTTCTGTCTACTCTGAGTAGTTTTTAGTCTATCCCATATAATGCGCACTGTCTCAGTAGTTTCCTCAACAATGTCGAGTCCCAACACAGTGGCATCTCCTATTTCTGCCCAACATATCGGTGATCGACACGGCCTACCGTATAAAGCCTCGAATGGTGCCATGCCCATACTAGCTTGAAAGTTGTTGTTGTAAGAGAATTCCATCAATAGTAAATGGCACTTCCAACCTCTTCCAAAATCCAACACACATGCCCATAGCATATCTTCTAAGATCTGAATGACTCGCTCAGATTGTCCATCAGACTATAGGTGAAAAGCTGTACTAAAGTTCGATTGAGTACCCATGGCTTTGTGCAGACTCTCCTAGAATTGAGAAGTAAATCTGAGATCCCTGTCTGATATGATAGAAATCGGCACCCCATGTAGTCGGACTATCTCAGCTATGTATATCTGACTCAGTCTATCACGCCAAATGAAACTCGGATTGGGATGAAATGTGCCGATTTTGTTAGTCGATCCACAATCACCCACATAACATCTGTCCCGTCACTGGCTCTCGGTAACTCGACTACGAAGTCCATGGTCACATGCTCCCATTTTCATTCCGCTATGGGTAATGGTTAGAGTAATCCTGTCGGGTGGCGGTGTTCTGCTTTGACTTGCTGGCAGGTTAGGCATTTACCCACATATTCTGTAATTACTTTCTTCATACCTGGGAACCAGAAGTTTCTTCGCAGATCCCTATACATCTTCGTACCTCCTAGGTGAATCGAGTATCGGGAATGATGTGCCTCACCTAGTATGTTGGACCTCAACTGCGAGTCATGCGATATCCACATCCTACCTCAAAATCTGAAAATCTCATCTACTCCTTTCGACCAATCTAGGTCGCTCGGGTTCCTAGCTCTCAGCTCATATCCTCCCATGTCCTCGTCTACTTCCTGGACGTCCTTAATTCGTACTATCGACTCATTTTCAATTCTCAATGTACCCAGGTATATGTGCGGTCTGTACCTTCTCCTTGGAGTATCAAATATGATTTCTATGGCTTGCTCAAGCAACTGTTATTCTTTCACCAACATATGAGCTACAGTATTTCTACTCAACGCGTCAGCAATCACATTGGCTTTCCCTGGGTGATACTCAAGGGTAAAATCGTAGTCCTTGAGGTACTCCATCCAACGTCATTGTCTCATATTTAATTCTCGTTATGAGAATATGTACTTGAGACTCTTATGATCAGAGAATACTTCAAACTTCTCTCCGTATAAGTAATGTCTCCAAATATGTAGTGCGAACACTATAGCGGCTAACTCCAGGTCATGAACGGGGTAATTCTTCTCATGATTTTTCAACTTCCTCGATGCGTATGTGTAGACACCCCATTTTTGCATCCGCCTGATTAATCAAGTCGCCGACCCGATCGCAAAGGTTCCCAATGATGGATGTCTATTCCAATACTTTATTTTGTTACCAGATATGTTTTAGAAATCCGGATGAGGTATCTCGAACTGACAAAACTTAGAAACCACGCTACGCTAGGAAAATACGACCCCAGAAACATAGAAATCATCACCTTGCAAACCAAAAAGAAGCTTCACGATAAAAATCACTAAAAATGATTAAATTACCAAAATACCCCTAACCTCAAAACAACCGTAGAGCCTACGTTACGCTTAGGAAAACTCTCTCGAACACATAAAATAACAAATCGAAACCAAATAAATCATTTCACCAATTTTAACAGAATTTGACAAAATTACGAAAATGCCCCTCATAAAGTTCACAATAATTTCACATAAAAATTTTCATTCTCATTGAATTCCTTATGAAAAACCGATTCTAAAACATCCTAGAACATTAAAAACCGACTTGAAACGTGAAAAGTCCTCTCCGGGGGTAAAACGATAATTTCACAATTTCATAATTAAAAAATTCGAAATTAATAAATAAAACATTAATATGTAAAGTGAAACATTAATGAAATTAATTCAAAATTTTGAACCTCAAAAATCGATTAATTGGACTCTCAGGCAAAATTGTTGAGGGTTCGTGGGATATTTCTTTAAGGACCCCTCCATTTGGGGGTCCAAAGAATTAAAGATATTTTAGAGGGGGGTTCTCCAAAAATTAAAAGTAAATCAAGCAAGACTGAAGTCAAGGTATTAAAGTCAATCAAGTGAGACTGAAGTCAAAATTAAAGTCAATTAAGCAAGACTAAAGTCAAGATATTAAAAGTCAATCAATTAAGACTAAAGTCAAAACCCTAATCTAAACTAATCGAGTCAATCTCATAAGACTAAGGTCAAAACCCTAAATCAAAACCCTAATCTAAACTAATCAAGTCAATTTCATAAGACTAAGGTCAAAACCCTAAATCCAAACCCTAATCTAAACTAATCAAGTCAATCTCATAAGACTAAAGTCAAAATCCTAAAACCCTAAAGACCAAGCCAAAACCCTAATTGAAACCCTAAACGAAACCCTAATCAAACCCTAAATGCTTCTAAAAACTTTATAAATAGGAGCCTCCACACCCTATTTTCGTATCAAAGAAAAAACCCTAGGAAAAGTAGGTGAAGAAGCCTCCATAACCTCCCCAAAACCCTAATTTTGGAGCCCCAACTCCTTCCCTAACACCCCTACTCCAATTTTAGCCCAAAAAACACCTAAAAACCTCTCAAAAACATCCCAAAAATCCACAATAAATTCGAAGCACCCAGATCCAATAAGGAGATACCTTACCTCGGAGATCAGAAATCAGATCCGGAGATAGAATGAAGTAAAGAACATGATACAAGGAGTCGTTTTCACCAGATCTGAGGGAACAACACTTTTGCAGATCAAAGGTCAGTTTTTTTTTTATTTTTTTTTAATCTAGGTTTATCATTAGCGATGTAGATCTATTTGGGATAAGTAGAGACCGGCATTGGCCGGGCGGGGTTGGTGCCTAACACCTTCCAACCCCGTAACATGATCCCCGAATTCAGATTTTTTGTGGTAGATTAGTTCTTTTTATCCATGTTAGAGTCAGTTTGGTTCCTAGACCACAATAACTAGGTGGCGACTCCCAAACCTCAAGGGTCAAAAGCGGATCCGCGCACCCCGCGGATCGAGGGCGCTTTCAGTATGCTACTACCTTCCCGCACTGCATCAATACAGCTCCCAAACCAATCTCAAAAGCATCTGCAAATATCACCAGACTTTCACCCGGAGTTGGTGATACTAAAACTGGAACAGTCGTCAACCTTTCCTTTAATTCTTGGAATGCAGTTTCGCATTTTCCATTCCATTCAAATCGGACATCTTTTTACGTCAGTCTTGTCAACGGTGCTGCAAGAGTGGAGAATCCCTTAATAAACCTTCTATAGTAGTCGGCTATCCCAATAAAACTTCTAACATCGGTCACTGTCTTCGGCTGTTTTCACATCAACACGGTTTCAACCTTAGAAGGGTCTACTGCTATCCCTTCACTGGACACCACGTGTCCTAGGAACTTTTCCTTCTGGAGCCAGAATTCACACTTGCTAAACTTGGCATGTAACTTATGCTCTCTTAGAATCTGAAGTGTAATCCTGAGGTGTCTCTCGTGGTCTTCCCTCGACATAAAGTAGATTAGGATGTCATTTATGAACACAATGACAAACTTGTCGAGGTGTTCCCAAAACACCCGGTGCATTAGATGCATAAATGTTGTCGGTGCATTCGTCAGACCAAAAGGCATCACTAGATACTTAAAGTTCCCTAGCCTAGTCCGAAATGCAGTCTTCGGAATATCTACCTCCCGGATCCTCAACTGGTGGTACCCAGATCGTAAATCAATCTTAGAGAAGTATTGGGCACCCTGTAGTTGGTCAAATAGATTGTCGATGCACGGAAGGGGGTACTTATTCTTGATGGTCACTTGATTTAACCTTCGATAGTCAATACATAAGCGGAGTGTCCTATCCTTCTTCTTGACAAACGAAATCGGTGCTCCCCAGGGTGAATAACTCGGTAGAATAAACCCCAAGTTAGTAAGTTCATCAATCTACGCTTTCAACTCTCGGATTTCTATCGGGGCCATTCGGTATGGTGTGATGGAGATAGGCCCTGTGCTTGGTATCAAATCGATAGAAAATTATATCTCACGACATGGAGGCAAACCTGGTAACTCTTCTGGAAAAACATCCCCAAACTCCCTGACTACCTCTACCATATCCATCGATGTTTCTAGTTCCGATAAACTCAAAGTTCCCAACTGGTTGTATAAAGGATCGTCCCTTCTATACTTGGATCCTCTAACTTTGACTTTCGAATATCCCAGTTGTCTAAGGACTACTGACCTCGCAAAACAATCGAATCTTAATATTGGAAATCAATATTGTACCTTCTAACACCTCGTCTGACACTGGTATCTCTGAGTCAGATGGTAAACTCTGCCTTGGGGTCTAGGAGTTACCCCCGACTGTTACTGTGATGAAGGGTAGTTTCTCCTGATGTGTCCCGACTGTCCGCAACCAAAACATGCAAACGGTTCAGCCTGAATAGGTCTCTATGGGATGGGTGGTCTCACACTCTGTTTGATTGGTCCCCTTGGCCCTGTTGGCCTCACTGAAGCCCCAACCGGTCCGTAACTCGACAGTGCAGGAGCTCGATACTGCAAATACGTGGGTCCAGAGGTACTCAGTCTCGAAAACATTGGCCTCTTGGCCAGATCAGCCCTAGGGGGAAATGAATTCTGGGGTCGACTAGTCTGTCCCCTCGAAGTTTGTAACTCCATATCCTCTCGCTCAACCCTCTGAGCTCGACTCACTGTGTCTCTGTAGGTGGTGGTCTCGATCACTGACATCCTAGCCCTTAGGTAGGGTCATAGTCCCCTGAAAAATCTACGCGCTTTTTGTAGGTCAGTAGGAATGAGCTCGGGTGCGTATCTTGACAACCTAGTAAATCTTAGCTCATAGTCTGTAACGGACAGGTTGCTTTGCACCAAACTTGAAAATTCTTGATGCTTAATCTCTCGGGCCATCTCGGATATGAATCAGTCTAGGAACATCCTCTCGAAATCGGACTACTCGAAAGGTCCATCCCCCAAAACATTTATCTCTAAACGCCACCAATGGCTGGCATCCCCGTCAAACTGAAATGTGGCCACCAGTACCCATTGGTCTCTCAGGCACTGCATAGTGCTCAGAATTTCTCAGGTCCTCAAAACCCACTCCTCTACCTTAGTAGGGTTCGAAGAACTCCAAATCTGGGTGGACGTAGTCCCTGGAAGTTCTGTTGCCACATCCCCGGGTCTGACGGTGCTTGGGGTAAAGGAGTTCTCGCAGTCCTCAAGGGAACAACTTGTGGCCGTGGCTCATGTGGTGGCTCTAGGGGTGGAATGGGGTCGACCTCTTGTGAAGAAGCCTGATGCTCCCTGAACTCAACTACCTTCTCGGCTAGCCTAGCATGTGACTTGAGCATCTCTTCCCTAAACTTGTTATGGGACTCAGCCATGTGCCCCATAAACGACATTAGCTGCGCTATCGGATAGGGGATCTAATCCGATGCCTGTCTTGTTTCTACTGTAGTTCGACTTCTTCCTCAGCTTGTACCTCTGCCCCGTCCGCTTATCTCGTTTCTGTTCAACATCAACAAGGCATCTATTATCATAAGGCTAAGGTTGTTCTTATGGAAGAATTTATCGATATCCTAATTAAGGATTTAGTAATGAACACCATTTTTATTACTAACTGAACGAACCTAAGATCTTATCTTAATCTTACTAAGCTCTATGGACTTTAGATACGGAAATGCTCGTAATCCCAATACGGAACTACTAATGAGCTCTGATACCACCTGTGACGCCCGTTAAACGCTAACACAAATCCCAAGGCCACCTCAAGGCACTAGGTGGCACCTTGAAATTTTGGTATGATCTCCTTTGTTTATGTTAGCATTTCACGGAACTCAAAACCTGATAAATCAAATCTAAACAATCCTATATAAAGTAATATACCAATAATGGATAAGAAGAGGAAGATGGAAAATTTTACGAATATCATAAGCGACATCAGAGTTGCGCAAAAAGGAATAAAGATATACAGGATTACAAAAATTTATACTCACTCTAATATAACCCTATCACTCGACCCAAAACACTATGTACACCTCCTAGGAGAAACAAACTCCTAGGAGAAATAATCCCAATACTCACTGGGTAATGGACACTGGTCGTCGATCTGACCAACCAGAAGCTTCTCAACGAATGGCTTAACACTTTCCTCCCCAAGCACCGACTCTGCAACTAAAAAAAATGGAAGGAAAGGGTGAGTAACAATAGTTACCCAATAGGTCCACAAATAATTTTTATTAATAACCTCACCTAACGTGATCGACTAATCATACTGCATCATTTCAAAACATGCGAGTTTTACAATTGAAACTACGATTAACTGGTATATGTAGCTAGGGATGAGCAACTAACCAGTTTAAAAATTACACACAGCATCAATCATCTATACTTATTGTACATTTTTCATCTTATGCAATTACAGTTGACAAAATTGAAATAATAGACATGTTTTTCAGTTTATAATTCGAAATATAACAACAGATACATAGTATAAGTGGTGGAGTAATGGAATTTGAGCGTTGGGATTCACGACTGGATCGCTCCCAATCGAGACATGATGTTACAACATAGTAGTCCCTGATTTTGTGGTTGATCGCTGCGCTTACCATACTGGTGACCGTGAACATTTTAACTCATGTCATCTCATAAATAAAAAGTTGAGAATTGACCTCTCGGTGGTAAGACATTGAGTTCTCAGAAGGTCAGGATATTCCTAACCTTTCGAGAAGGGGCATTAGGGAGGATAAATTCTCCAACATAAGAAATAATGCCACATGTCATTTAGGAATAAAGGAATTCGTTGTTCCCATTATTTCGACTGTGACTGAACAGACGCTCGATTATTTATCGAGGCTATATGGGTCGGGAGAATGGAATTCTGTGAGCAAAAAGGGTCTAATCCTTGAGATTTCAAGATTTGAGCGACAAAACTAAATGGGACTCTTGGAGAGATCTTACATAATTTTTATCCTGAAATAAATGGAGATAATGTTGGGAAAAACATGTAAAGCCAGATTTCTTGTTCTATAAATAGGGAAAGATCCCGACATCGATGGTACACAAAAAATATTATTCCTTAGTACTTAATATTTGTTAAGATTTTGTTTGAGTCCAACTTAGGCATCGAAGGCTCTGTGGAACAAGGAGTGAGAGTTATTTTCATGAGTCATATTAGATCTAGATTGCTGTAGGGGAGATCTTGTGGCAATCACAAAAAATACTTATACAGAGACCCTCAATGAATTATCTTCTGATCCAAGAGCATTAAGTTGCCAAGTAATTGAAATAAGAGATGACTTGAATTGATTTGAAATTAGACTTAAGCATTATTGTTTTAGGTGGATTCACATTCTCTAATGTCTTGTTTTTAATTGTAGTTTTCTCAAAGTTTAATTCTCTATTTTTAGTAGTTCATAATCAAATAAATCTCCCAATCAATTTTAAATTCTTTTGAAATTTGTTCTTAGCTATTTTCCAAAGTTTTCAGTGTTCCCCACTGTCTCTATTGATTCAGCCATTACTTTCCAAGCACTTAGATTTATTTTTGTGGCGCCTCGCCAAATGCTAACACAAATCCTCATGTCAGATCTCGAGGTACTAGGTGGCACCTCGAAATTTCGGCATGATCTCCTCTGTTTATGTTAGCATTCCAAGGCGTTCAAACTACACTTGATAAACGACATACAATCTTGCATATAACAAACAAAATATAATACTAGTGGAAGCCTATATACGTCTAATAACGTATGAAAGATCAGAGCATAGAAGAAGAAATTATAATACAGGATTATACGAAAATTTCTCACTCTAACATAAGTCCTATCGCTAAGAACAAAATTTATAATATTTTTTTAGACAAATCGACACCACTAGGGGTAATAACCCCAATACTCACCAAGTGATGAATTCTGGCTGTCTATCTAACCCACCAGATGATTCTCACTCGTGCTCTATACCTGTCTCGCCAAACTTGGGATCTGAAACTAAAAAAAATAAAGAAGAAAAGGGTGAGTAACAATGGTTACCCAGTAAGGAATAACACAATTTCTGCCAATAACCTTTTCTAACATGAACGAATAAGCATATTAAATCATTTTAAAATATACAAAATTTTACAGAAGAAACTACGATTAACTAGTACATATAGCCAGGGATGAACAACTAAACATTTTAAAACTCACATTACATCGATCAGTAGTACTCACTATAACATTATCTTTTTATACAAATATAATTAATCAAATGGAAACAATAAACATGGATTTCATTTTATATATCAAAATAAGCAACAGATACATAATACACAATGGTGGAGTATTAGAATTAGAGAGTTGGGATTCACGACTGGATCGCTCCCAGTCGGGACATGATGTTACAATTCTTCTCTGACTTTTAGTTCCTGATTTTGTGACTGGTCGCTGCACTTACCACGCTTGGTTGACCATTTATCCAGCTCAGGCTGGCCGTTTGACTTGACCGTAAGCAATGGGTCTCTTTTCGATGTGTCAGAACGTTCGACTACTATAGATTGTTAGTGATCACTGACCAATCATCTTCGTCTATACCTATCAGGCGTGCAAGTGATTCTCAAATATACAAACCATTCGTATACGACCACCTTTACATTACAAGTTCACTGGTAAAGATAGAGAGGAATATCCTGGATTCCAGTTGTGACTCCACTCTCATACGCGTCCCATACCACGTATGAGCTTGGTGGTCCCTACCGTACATCCCAGGATAGTACACCACTCCGGATGATATGATGCACTATCCTCTCAGGCATTCACAGACTCTTTAACAGCTCACAAAATAGCAGCATATATATATATATATATATTACTTTCATTTGAAAACAAAAGAGAAATTAACAATATAAGGTTGAGAATGGATATCCAGTTTCCTACCATTAACAATATAAGGTTGAGAATGGATATCCAGTTTCCTACCATGCAAGTGTGGCCACCCGGCCTAAAATAAATAACAAAACAGAAATGTAAATAGCGCCTCGCGCTAATAGAAATTTAAATAAACATGCAACCAACAATATTATCCCTGGATATCTGTTCACCAACCTGCACACAACACAACAACGTAAAATGCAGACATCACCCCTCGGGTGTGACTCTGACATTTTACCGTTTCATACCCTTTTTTCCCTTTTTTGATTTTTACAGTTTTCAATCTCTTCATAAAATATCTATTTTCTGATATTCATCAACTCAATATGAGTTCATTGAATATTAAATCACATTTTTCAACTATAGAATTTATTTCTATCAATAATATTAAAAAAAATATAAATTTCATATCAAAACGGGGTCCAAGCAGTGCACAAGACCAAATTTATGGAAATAACCCGTTAAAATACCCTACCCACATATAATTTATTAAAAATACAATTAAACATATCAAACATGCAATTTCTGACGTGAATTTTTAAAATAACAAAAGAATTCTATATTTTAGAAATATATCCAAATTTTTTGGATAAAATCCTAAGTGCAATTTTAACAATCTACGATTATTAATAGAAATTGAGAGTTCCTTACTATCTCTAGAGGAAAGGATCGAAGCGTGTGTGCGAAAATCGATGCAATCGATACAAAAATCGAGACGGATCAAACTTTGAAGTGGCTGATTTTTGAATCTGGCCTAGTGGTTTTGAAGATCTCGATGTGATCATCCTTTCTCCCTTCTACGGCGGAGGACTGTTTGACCTCGAAACGGATGAAAACCGAAGTTGAAGTTACGAAATCTCCGTATAAAAATATGACTGATTTTTTATTATACGGGGTGAAAAAGATGAGAAAACGAAAGGAATTTAGGTGGATTATGTAGAGAATGAGGCTGCGGACGTTTCTCCCTTCTGCGTCGACGACGGTTTGACCCCGAAATGGACGAAATCTGAGGTCAAAGTTTCAAAATTTTCGTATATAAATACGGCTAATTTTTGACGATATTGGATGAAAAAGAAAGTGAAATGAAAAGAGGTTGGGGTGGGTTTTGTAGATGTTGAAACTGCGGATCTTTTTCTCTTCTACGGCGATCGTCGAAAGTAGACTGTTTGCGAGGGATCTGTGGTGGAAGATCAGAAAAAAAAAAAACAAATTTTTCGTTTTTTTTTATATCCCTCAGCTGTTTGGACAAGTTGGGGAAGATGAGAGAAAAAATTTAAAAAAAAAATTATTTATATAAATTTGGGACGAATTTGGTATTTTGCCAATTATTTTGATCGACAATAATTTGATCATGCAGACTCCAAAAATGACAATTGAATACTCTATTTCGCATAATTTTTCGTTCCGGATCTAATGGAATAGTTAATTTCTACAACTTATGTCTCTAACAAAAATTTATATTTTTGGCCTGAGGTGATCCCTAATTTGATGTCGTTTTCATTTTTTATGATAATTCGACTTCCTGATCTCCAAAAATGACAAATAAATAGTCTATATTCAATAATTTTTCATTACGAACCCAATGGTATGATCAAAACTTAATAATTCTTTCTCTAGCAATAAGTCACTATTTTAGTCTGGTCCGACCCGATAATCGAGGATTTTGCAACTTTTATATTTGGACTCGCATTTAAGCGTGCTTACAGGCTAAAGTATATTTTTTGATCATTTTGAGTCCAATGGTGAGGTCAGATTCCATTAAAAATGATAAGAAACATCCTAAAATTTTACCCCTAAGTCCCACTTTTAGGATTTTCTTAAAATTTCACTATTTATTTTCCTCGAGATACGAATTAAAAATTCGGGGTTTTACAATTTTTTTGTTCTTCTTCAGCTATACCATTATACATAACATCAACGAACATGAACCACGCAAATCTTGTGTTGTTGGTGTGTGTTCTTTCTCTATTTTCTTTATTATTACTTTAATTTATTTTCAAATACATTTTTCTAGTTAGTTACTGGAATTGATTCCTTTTTGTTAGAAGGGATCAATTTTGATAATCTATAACACCTCGTGTTTTTAACTCGTATCTCGAAGAGATCAGATAGTATGTGTTCAAGGAATATTCTAAAAAGAAAACTTAGAGTAAAGTGCTCGGATTATGCTATGTTCATTTTTGTTGAAAATCGACTTCGTAATTAGTTTCAAAATGAATGAAATATATATTTGAGCCTCTAAGCAAGTTTGAATTCAAGTTCGGGTGAAAAAATTAACAAATCCTCGAATTTCGTGTTAAATGGAATCCAAAATAGAGAATTTTCGTTAGAGGGAGAATCAGAAGATTCGACCATACCATTAGGACCGCAACGAAAAATTATTCAAAATGGTATAATCGTTTGTCATTTTTTTCGAGTTCGAATAGTTAAGTTTCGGTCGAAACTAGAAATGATGGGAAAATGACAAGTATGTCCTCACCCTTGTTATAAAAGAAAATTGATTTTCTTTTAATTCATTTTCTTTCTTCTCCAAAGCATCCAAACTCAGATTTTTCTCAAATCTAGGGTTCTCCTCTCTTCACCTCAAGATTCATTGAGAAAGAATGACCGTTGAACCCCGACAAAGAAGACAAAGTTGTCGGCTACAACGATGGCTACAACCTCACCCTCTTTGTTAACCCATTCACGTCCGTTTCCTCACCCTCCACCAAAAATCAACAAGTAAGTTAGGGTATCATCAAACTCGAAGCTTCACTTTGTTAGTAGAGGCTCGTCTTCTAGGGTAGAAGTAAAGGAGAATGCCGTCGTCAAAGGTGTTGTAAACCCTCACTCACTTTGCACCAAACTCAACCCAATATCGACTCTTCTACCACCAACCTTGATCCTTGTACGAGTTCATCACCTTTGGCATCCACAAACTAAGTAGGGGACTTTTGATTCCTATTGGTAACTTTAGATTTTGAAATGTGCATTTAGGTTATTTTTAACAAAACTTATTGTTTGTTTTAAATCGTAGAAATCTTTGTTTGAATTGAAACTCATGCTAGAAATAAAGATTTGATGTGTTTTATCTATGTTTTAAGTATTGAATTGTGGGTGGATTAAAGGGTTTGAAGAACGGAACAAAGATCAAAAGAAGGGATCAAAAAATCCAAAAATCGCGATGAAGTTTAGTGCTGTCGGCAGGACCGTCGATCCCATCGACACCCACCGATGAGAATTATATCGGTTCCACTGACAGAATGAACCTTCTACCATCGATAAAATCCTTCTGTCGGCAGGAGCCGTCGGTTCCACTGACAGAACAAGCTTCTGCCACTAACATCATTTTTTTGAATCAGAAACAGACTCTGACTCTTAGCTTGCCTTCCCCATTGCCTATACTTGATTTCCCACCCTTCATTTCATTAAAAATATTTAATTTTTACTTTCTATTTACTTTAAGTTTTTTAATGAAATTAAGGTTTTACCCCCCATTTTTGAACAATGTGAATGGTTTCGATATCCGAATCTCAAAGGATCAAAATCCAAATTTTGGTTTGAAGAACAAAACATAGATTTCGACGTTTTCAATAAATTTTCAAAATGTAATAACTTTCACATTACTTTAAATTAGATTACAAAAACTATATGGTGTCGAATCTTGTAATCAAGGCTTTCATTTTTAAAAACCCATTTTTAATTTTGAGAACTTTGAAAAATTGAGTTTCCGATACTTAGCCAAATATTTATCAGCTTTCCTTATTTTTAACAGCTTTGGTCCCGTGCATCATCGGGACCTCATTTTGAATAAACCTTGACGATTTTCGATGAAAAGACCAAAAATAACTTTGAAAGATTGGAAATGAATGGTTTGACTTGATAAGAAGAAAAGCTAGAATGTCGAGAGAATGGAAAATGGATGAATCGATAAAATATCAGAATCACACCAGATGGGTGATGTCTGCATTTTACATTATATTATTGTGTGTAGTTTGGAAAAAGGATATCCAGGTTATTAATGAAAAGATTGCATATTTATTTACGATTATGTTAGCGCGTGCACTGAGTAGTGTTATTCATTTTTAGGCGGAGGGGCCACAGTTACATGGTAGGAACTGGATATCCATTCTCAACCCTGTTCTATTAATTTCTCTTTTATTTTAAATGAAAAATAAGATATGTATATGTAGCTATTTTGTGAGCTGTTAAAGGGTTTGTAAATGCCTGAAGGGATAGTGCGTCACATCATTCGAAGGGGTGCACTATCCTGAGATATACGATAGGAATCATCAAGCTCATACATGGTATGGGACGCGTATGAGAGTGGAGTCACAACTAGAATCCGGGTCCATTTCTTTCTTATCTTTACCAGTGAACGTGCATTGTAAAGGTGGTCATATACGAGTGGAGTGTCATTTTAGAAATCACATGCACTCCTGATAGGCATAGACGAAGATGATTGGTCAGTGATCACTAACAATCTAGCAGTAGTCGAACATTCTGACACATCGAAAAGAGACCCATTGCTTACGGTATGTCAAACGGCCCGCTTGAACCAGATAAATGGTCACTAGTGTGGTAAGCGCAACGACCGACCACAAAATCAGGAACTAAAAGTTAGATTTAGTTTGTAACATCATTTCCTGACTGGGAACGATCCAGTCATGAATCCCAACGCACGAATTCCATTACTCCACCACTTGTATTATGTACTGTTATTATATTTTGAAACTATAAACTGAAAAGCATGTTTATTATTTCAATGTTGTCAACTATATTTGTATAAAATGAAAATATATAATGAGTATGAATGATTGATGTTATGTATAACTTTTAAACTGTTTAGTTGCTCATCCCTGGCTATATGTACTAGTTAATCGTAGTTTCAATTGTAAAACTTGCATGTTTTGAAATAATGCAGTATGATTATTCGATCACGTTAGGTGAGATTATTAGCAGGAATTGTTGTGGACCTACTGAGTAACCATTGCTACTTACCTTTTCCTTCCATCTTTTTTAGTTGTAGAGCCTACAGTTTGCACAGCGGGTATTGAGCCATTAGCCGAGGAACATCTTGTCGATCAGATAGACGATCAGAGTCTGTTACCCGGTGAACATCATGACTACTTCTACTAGGAGTTTGTTGTCCTAGGAGAGGTCTAAGTTTTTGGGGCAGAGTGCTAGGTCTATGTTAGCGTGAGGAAAATTTTGTAATCCTGTATATTTTTATTCCTTTTTGTGCAACTTTAACCTCGATTTATGTCGTTCATAAATCTTTCCGTCCTCCGTTTCCTATTCATTGTGGATATGTTACTTTATACAAGATTGTTGGAGTTGGTTTATCAGGTTTGAGTTCCGTGAAACGCTAACATAAACAGAAGAGACCATGCCAAAATTTCGAGGCGTCACCTAGTTCCTCGAGGAGGCCTTGGGATTTGTGTTAGCATTTGGTGGGGCTTCACATAATCGATTTTCATGTATGGATTGAGATCTAGCCACAACAATTTCTTTTTGTATAATCCTTAAGTTTTGGGCGGTGTCTTAATATTCCATTTAGTAAACTTTTCTTTTCTTAATAGCCTATGAGGTTCATATCACGTTATAATATTTTTTAAATACCCAAACTATCATTTTCTCATATTTTTCACGTGGTTGATATTTCCAATGGGGTTTCGAAGGGTGACTATCATTTCCTCATATTCTTCACATTCCTTTAAGTTTTGTTCATTAGTGTTTTATTTGAGATTTAGGAGGTTAATTAACTCAGGTTTAAAAGGGTTTTATTTGATTTTAGAAAGGTTCTTTTTAGTAGATTTAAAAAGTTCTTTGATATTTTAATTTAGAAAGATTTTATTCCTTATTGACTTTTTTTTTGTTATGTTAGATTTGTATTTCTCATAGATCAGGTAATCTTTTTCTTAATTGTCAGATCCCATCATCATGTAGAGGGTTGCCTTAAAATTTAATTTTTTTTATTTAGTGTTATTTGATTGGACTTAATTTTTAAAAGTTCTATGAAATAACCAACTTACCATCGTAATATGAACATCCTAGAAGGAATGGTTGTTTAGGAAACTTTAAAAGCTTTTGAGTTTGGTCAGTCGAACAATTATTGATGCTTGCCTTGACTTGGTCAAAGTTAAGATCTTTAACTATTTTATTTTAGAAAGTTTTTAATTTAGGGTATAAAATATAAATTTGGAAAATTTTTCATGTGTTTGTGAATGTCAAAGCATAGATTAGATTGGAGATTTTTGTTGAGGATAACTCAAGCGTTTGGGTAAAAATTTATCGATTTGAGAAAATTGACTATTTTACCCTCTAAACTAAATAGATTTTTTTGTTTTGAAATAAGTTGCTCAAGATTTTGGAGTATTTCAAAAGTAATATTTTGCAAAGAAGTTATTAAAAATGATGGCTTCAAGTGTCTTAGAGTTTTTTATGTGAATAGTGGGTGTGGATCCCCAGGGAAATTTTGGTTATTATAAAAAAATACATTTTCTTTTTGTAGAATGACCTATTTTATCTTAGTTTATTTTGGAGCCAAAGGTATTTTGTTAGTTTTTGAAAAGTTAGGCGAATTTCGAGATTTTGTCTAATTTTAACCTATATGCATTGTTTTTATATCTATGAATGTTGTAGGACATTGGAAAGCAATCTAAAAGCCTAGGAATGATCTAAAGAAGTTAAGAAAAAAAAAAAAAAAAACGGCTATGAAACTTTCATCATCATAGAGAACCAATCACAATTGAGAACCGAGTTGTTAAATGGGCTTTTTAGTGCTTCGGGTTCCTAATTTTCATAAGTTAGGATTTCAAGCCCCAACTCTTTTAAATTGGCATTTTAACCTTACATCTTACCAAAAGATCAAAATACCCTCAACCTTGTTAAATTTGTCTTAGGAACTATTACCTAGACCTAAATTCTAGTGCATAGCAAATGGTACAATCAGTTTTACATTAAATTTCCCAATCAAGCTTACTTCGTCATTTTTACACGTATCTTCCTTCTCCATGAAACTTCGATTGTAGGTGTTTCACTCTCCCCTCCATTTTTACACCTTTAAGTTATTAATATTTTTCGTCCCTCCATTTTTACACGTTTAACATTAATGAAGGTCCATTATTAAATAACGAAGCTTTATATTTTATGTAATAAAGCTCCTTTTTTACGGAAAGAAACTTATGATATTAACTCCAACCTCTATAATTTACACTCATTTGTGTCATCTTTCTCATAGTAAAAATATATAATAAAAAAATTAAATACGGTTAACAATTTTATTATTTAGAACAAAACTATTTTAAAGATGCACGGCGTTTTCGTCAAAAATGACATTACGCTTTGAAAAGAAAATTTCTCCTTTTGTTACTTAAACAAAAAAGGAAGCTATTTTACATTATCACTTTTGTTTATTTTCATCGAAGTTTGGTATTGACTACAGTTGTAATAAAAAATGTACAATTAATTATTACATTTCCCCATAAAGAATGTGAAATAACTATAAAGAACACCTAGAGGTGGGGTGAATAGGTCTTCTAACATTTTTTTATTTTCACAACACTTAAAGAAACAAATCAAGCAATAACAACATACAAGCATTCAAAATAATAAATAAGGTAGAGTTTATATAAAATCAAACCAAACAAGAGGCACAAATTTATAGTGGTTCGACGACTTCGGTCTCTACTCCACTTTTGGAAAGCTCAATTACTTGAGCTTATGTCTTTTTATTCAATGCTTTCATATTACACTCTCTTAAACAAAAATGCGAGCAAACTACCACAATACTATGCATAGGATTTTCACCTGAGCCGTTCTGAGACTTCACTACGAGAAATCTCTGTAAAAATAGAAATAAAGAACAACTCTCTCTCTCTATCTCTCTCTCTCTCTCTCTCTCTCTCTCTACAAGTATTACTACAAAATGGATCAAAGAAGGGAAATGATAGAAAAACTCAAGAGCTTAACTCATATCTAATTGTATTTTTGATTGATTAACTTCTTTCATAGATCTCTCGTATATATAGAAGAGAAAGGAGAATAAGGTTTAAAGATAAACCCTAATAACTATGGATGGACTCTCTAAAGAGACAAAAACTTCAAAAACAACCAAAGACCAAGTCTTTCTAAGATAAAATGCTTTTTTTTTTTAAAGAAAAAAATCGCACAAGCTGAGATTTAAGTGCTCAATTGACCGAACAAGTCTGGGTCAACCGAATGACCAAACTCAAGAATTCTAAGACTTTTAGGTTTGGTTAACCAAATAGTCTTGGTTGCCCAAGTAAACAAAAATAGGAAGTTCACTAGTGTGATGCCCTGCCAAATGCTAACACAAATCCCTATGTCAAAACTCGAGGTACTAGGTGGCACATCAAAATTTTGGCATGGTCTCGTCTGTTTATGTTAGCATTCCAAGGTATTCAACTTGCACCTGATAAACGACATACATTCCTGCATATATATATTTAAAATATAATACTAGCGGAAGCCTATATACATCTAATAACGTACAAAAATCAGAGTACGGAAGAAAAAGTTTATATACACGAATATACATAAATTCCTCATTCTAACAAAATTCCTAACGCTCAAAATCAAAATCAATATCACTCTTAGACAAATCGACACCACTAGGGGTAATAACCCTAGTAGTCACCAGGTAATGGACTCTTGTCGTCTATCTGACCCCACCAGATGGTCCCCACTCGCTGGTTCTATGCCCGCCTCGCTAACTGTAGGCTCTAAAGTTAAAAAATGGAGAAGGAATGGGTGAGTAATAATGGTTACCTAGTAAGAAAATAAACAATTTCTACCAATAACCCCTCCTAACATGAACGAATAAATATACTGAATCATTTTAAAATATACAAAATTTTACAAAAGAAACTACGATTAACTAGTACATATAGCCAGGGATGAGCAATTAAACATTTTAAAACTGACATTACATCAACCAACAGTACTCACTATAGCATTTTCTTTATATACAAATCTAATTGACCAAATAAAAATATTAAACATACATTTCATTTTATATATCAAAGTAAAGCAACAGATACATAATACATTATGATGGAGTATTGGAATTAGAGAGTTGGGATTCACGACTGGATCGCTCTCAATTGGGACATTATATTACAATTCTTCTCTGGCTTTTAGTTCCTGATTTTGTGGTCGGTCGCTGCACTTACCACGCTTGATTGACCATTTATCCGGCTTAGATTGACCGTTTGACGTGATCGTAAGCAATGGGTCTCTTTTCGATGTGTCAGAACGTTTGACTACTATAGATTATTAGTGATCACTGACTAATCATCTTCGTCTATGCCTATTAGGCGTGCATGTGATTCTCAAATATACAAACCATTCGTATACGACCACCTTTACATTACAAGTTCACTAGTAAAGGTAGAGAGGAATAACTCGGATTTCAGTTGTGACTCCACTCTCATACGTGTCCCATACCACGTATGAGCTTGGTGGTCCCTACCGTACATCTCAAGATAGTACACCACTCAGTATGATATGACGCACTATCCCTTCAAGCATTCACAAGCTCTTTAACAGTTCACAAAATAGCTACATATACATATCATTTCTTTATTTGAAAATCAATAAGAAATTTATTTGGAAAATAAATAAGAAATTAACATTTTAGGGTTGAGAATGGATATTCAGTTTTCTACCATGCAATTGTGGCCACCGACCTAAAATAAATAACATAACGAAAAAGTAAACAATGTCTCGCGCTAACATAAATTTAAATAAACATGCAACCAGTAACGTTATCCTTGGATATCCGTTCACCAACCTACACACCACACAACAATGTAAAATGCAAATATCACCTCTCAGGTGTGATTTTGACATTTTACTATTTCATACCCTTTTTCCCTTTTTTCTGATTATTACAGTTTTCAATCTCTTCAATAAAATATCCATTTTCTGATATTCATCAACTCAATATGAGTTCATTGAATATTAAATCATATTTTTCAACTATAGAATTTATTTTTATCAATGCTATTGAAAAATAATACAAATTTTATATCAAAACGGGGTCCGAACAGTGCACAAGACCCAACATATGGAAATAACCTATTAAAATACCCTACCCACGTATAATTTGTTAAAAAAATACAATTAAACATATCAAACATACAATTTCTGGCGTGAATTTTGAAATAACAAAAGAATTCTATATTTTGGAAATACATCAAAATTTTTCCGTTAAAATCCTAAATAAAATTTTCACAATCTACGATTACTAATAGAAATTGAGAATTCCTTACAATTTCTAGGTGATAGGATCAAAGTGCGTATGTGAAAATCGAGATGAATAACACGGAAATTGAGGTGGCTCATACTTCGAGACGGCTAATTTTTAAAATCAACCCAGTGGTTTCGAAGATCTTGATATCGTCATCCTTTCTCCCTTTTGAGACGGAGGATGGTTTGACCCCGAAACAGATGAAATCCGAGGTCGAAGTTACAAATCTCCCGTATATATATATGACTATTTTTTGACAATACGGGGTGAAAAATATGAGAAAATAAAAGAAATTTGGGTGGATTTTGTAGAAAACGAGGCTGTGGACGTTTCTCCCTTAAGTGTCGGTCGTCGACGACGAGCCGTTTGTCGTGAATCTGAAGTTGAAAAATCGTGGGAAAACCAAAATTAAAAAAAAATGTTAGCTGGTTTGGACGAGTTGGGGAAGATGAATAGTGAAAAAATTTTTTAAAAATTATTTATATAAAGTCTTGGAAGAAATCGATATTTTGGTTATTGTTTTGATCGATAATAACTTGACCGTCCAGACTCCAAAAGTGACGAATGAATACTCTATTTCGTCTAATTTTTTATTTCAGATCTAATGGTATAGTCAATTTATATAAATTCTATCTGTAACAAAAATTTACATTTTTGGCCTGCGGTGACCCCTAAAATTGATGTCATTTTCATTTTTGACGATAATTCGACTTTCTATGCTCAAAAAATGACAAATAAATAGTCCATATTCAATAATTTTTCGTTACAAATCCAATAGTATAATCAAATCTTAAAAATTCTTTCTCTAGTAAAAAGTCATTATTTTAGCTTGGTCCGACTCGATAATCGAGGATTTTGTAACTTTTATGTTCAGACTCGCACTTGAGCGTGCTTACAAGTTAAAGTATATTTTTTGATTATTTTGAATCCAATGGTGAGGTCAAATTTACTTAAAAATGATCAGAAACCTCCTAATGTTTTATCCCTAAGTCCCACTTTTAAGATTTTCTCAAAATTCTATTATTTATTTCCTCGAGATACGAATTAAAAACTCAGGATTTTACAACTAATTTCAAGTTCAATTGATTCAATGGATTCGGTTGTCCGAATGAGCAAAAATGAAGGTACCCAACTTTTAAGTTCAGTCTCCTTGTAAAACCTCGAGTTTTTTTATTCGTATCTTAAGAAAAAATAAATAGTGAAATTTTGAGAATTTTGAAAGTGGGACTTAGGGTAAAACTTTAGGATTTTGTTCTAGTTATTTTTAATGAACTCTGACATCGCCATTGGATTTAAAATGGTTGGAAAACATACTCTAGCCTATAAGCACGCCCAAAATTGAGTTCGAATAGAAAAATTGTAAAATCCTCGATTTTTGAGTCAGACCAAATTAAAATAATGACTTTTTGTTAAACTAATAATTTTTAAAATTCGATCATACCATTAGGTTCGTAACGAAAAATTATAGAAAATTGACTATTTACTCATCATTTTTTCTGTCTAAAAGTTGAATTATCATCAAAAATAGAAACAACATCAATTTTAGGGTCCAACCAAGCTAAAAAAGTGAATTTTTCTTAAAAATAGAATTTGTAGAATCTAATCACACCATTAGATTTAAAATAAAAAATTATATGAATTAGAATATTCACTCGTCATTTTTGGAGTTCGGAAGGTCAAATTATCGTCAAACGAAATAATATTCAAAATACCAATTTCGTTCCATCAGCATATATAAATATATTTAAATAAAAATCATTATTCATATTCTCTTTCAACACATAAAAATCAGCCAAGAGTTTTAAAATTTTTTTTCCAACTTTCAACCTTAGATTCGTCACGAATAGGTCGTCATCGACTTCTAATGAAGAAAGAAAAATGTCCGCAACATCGACCTCTATAAAACCCACCCATTTTCTTTTCTTTTTTTTTCTTCTCTTTCTTCTTATTTTATCAAAAAATAATCGTAGAATACACGAGGGTTTCGAACATTCAACCTTAGATTTCATCTATTTCGAGTCCAAACCGTTCTCCGTTGCAGAAGGGAGAAATGATGACATATTGAGATCTTCGAAACCACTGGCCCCGATTAAAAAATCAACCACTTCGATGTTCGATCTATCTCAATTTTCATGTTGATCATCTCTGTTTATGCACACGTGCTTCAATTTTCTTGCATAAATATTAATAGAAATTCTCAATTTCTATTAGTAATCGTATATTGTGAAAATTGTATTTAAGGTTTTTAACAAAAATTTGTAATATGTTAAAAATTGTAGAATTCTTTTCATTATTTCAAATTCACGCCCGAACCTTGATATTTGATATGTTTAATTGTATTTTATAACAAATTATACGTGGGTAGGATATTTCACCGAATTAGTTCCACTAGTTAGGTCTTGTGCACTGCTCGGACCCCGTTTTAATCTAAGTTTTGTAATTTTTCAATTTAATTCATAAAAATGAATTTGAAAATTTTAAAAATATTTTCATATTTAATGAACTCATATTGAGTTGATGAATATCGAAAAATGAATATTGTGTTCGAAAGATTGAAAATTACAAAATCGATAAAAAAGAAAAAGGGTATGAAACGATAAATTGTTAAAATCACACCTGAGAAGTGATATCTGCATTTTACATTGTGATGCTATGTGTAGGTTGCTGAACGGATATCCAGTGTTAATTTACTTTCTGTTGTCATGAGGTGACGTGTTTATTTATTTACTATTTGTTAGCGCGAGGCGCTGATTTACTTTTATATCCTATTATTTATTTTAGGCTACAGTTACATGGTAAGAAATTGAATATCCATTCTCAACTCTGTAATGTTAATTTCTTAATTGTTTTCAAATAAATTTTATTAATTTATTTTCAAATAAAGGAAATGATATGTATATGTAACTATTTTGTGAACTATTAAAAGGTTTGTGAATACCTGAAGGGATACCCTGTCATATCACCTGGATGATATACTATCTTAGGGACAACTAAACTCATATGTGATACAGGACATATATGAGAGTGGAGTCACAACTGAAATTCGAACTTATTCCTCTCTACCTTTACTAGTAAACTTGTAATGTAAAGGTGGTCGTATATGAATGAAATTGTATATTTGGGAATCACATGCACGCCTAATAGACACAGACGAAAATGATTAGTTAATGATCACTAACAATCTATAGTAGTCGAACGTTTTAACACATCGAAAAGAGACCCATTGCTTACAGACACGTCAAACAGTCAGTCTAAACTGGATAAATGGTTCCACAAGTGTTGTAAACAACGATCAAGTACAAAATCAAGAACTAATACTTTATTATGAAACATCATGTCCCAACTGGGAGCGATCCAGTCGTGAATCTCAACTCTCTAATTTCATTACTCCACCATTGTGTATTATGTATCTGTTGCCTTATTTTGATATATACAATGAAATGTATGTTTAACGTTTCCATTTAGTCAATGAGATTTGTATAAAAAGAAAATGTCATAGTGAGTACTGTTAATTGGTGTAATGTGAGTTTTAAAATATTTATTTGTTTATCCCTAGTTATATGTATAAGTTAATCGCAGTTTATTTATTTTGTAAAACTTTACATATGTTAAAATGATTCAGTATGCTTATTCGTTCATATTAGGAAAGGTTAATAATAGGAATTGTTTGCTTCCCTACTGGGTAATCATTGTTACTTACATTTTCTTTCTTCATTTTTTTAGTTTCAGATTTAAAGCTTGGCGATACAGGTGTAGAGCACAATTGAAGATTATCTAATAGGTCAGATAGACGACTAGAGTCCTTTTCATGGTAAACACTAGGTTATACCCTAGCGACATCAGTTTGTCCAGGTAGTATTATAGATTTTTGACTGAGTGTTAGGACTTTTGTTAGAGTGGGGAGTTTCTATATAATCCTATATTTTATTCATTCTTCCGCACTCTGATTTATCGTACATTATTAGATGTATATAGGCTTTCATTATTATTATATTTTGTATGTATACATACAGGATATAATGTATATCGTTTATCAGGTGAATCAAGTATTTAGTGCCTTGAAATGCTAATATAAATAGAGGAAATCATGTCAAAATTTCTAAGCGCCACTTAGTACCTTGAGATTTGACATGGGACTTTGTGTTAGTATTTTGAGGGCGCCACACTCCTAAATAAGAAGAATGGAGAGGTCTAAGAGTTTAGGGTTCGATCAACCGTACATGGGTCAATTGACCGACTATGGACACTTACACACACACACACACGCTAACCTTTTTTTATTCTCCTTTTTGGCATGTGACAATCTCAATTGATACTTCATTATTCCTTCCAACCTTTTTAAGCTTGATCTTCAATGAGTTTGTCTTTGATATGCTTCTTCATGCTGAAGATTTCCTAATACGATTATGAAGTGATTGATTACATATAAAACAAAAGAATTATATGGAAATAAATGACAAAATATGATACAACTCATGGATGAGGACAAAAACTTCTACAAAATTGTACGACGATATACACATGACTCCTATATAAAGTTCGATATCATTAGATAATGTGTTGCAATACAAATAAATTACACTACGATACAAAGGTAATATACTTTGTTACAAAAGTGTTTTCCCATTTCTCAATTACATTTTCTTCTCCGTTTGAAATATTTTTCTTCTTCATATCTGTGTTTTCAATTTTCTTTTGAAACCTCTTCTCCATCTGAAATCTTTTTAATTTTTTTTATTACAATAACTCCATTATTTTTTCATTGATATCAAATTGATGTGATGTATCAAGGACACGTTTCACATCTAAAAAGATGTGTGATGACTAAGTTGGCACAACGATATACACACAACACCTTTATAAAGTCTGATATCATTAGATAATGCGTTACGACACAAATAAATTACGCTACGATATAAAAGTAGTACACTTCATTACAAAAGTGCTTACCTATTTTTAATTACATCTTTTTTTTTCATTTGAACTTCTTCTCCGTATTTGTGTTTTCAATATTTTTCTAAAACCTTTTCTTCATTTGAAATCTTCTTTATATTCATCTTCGTTTTCTTCAACTATTTTGATGAAAGTTTTAGTGAAAATGGCAATGAGGTAACAGAAATATGTTATATTATAAAAAAAAATGTAATAATTACACCTACAAAGGACGATAGTAAAAGGCTTAGTGTAAGATCAGGGTAAAGGGCATTTGGGCATATAAATATACTTTTTGCTTATGTGGCATGTAATATCTTGAGTTTTTTATTCATATCACGAAAAAAATAAATAGTGAAATTTTGAGAAAATTTTGAAAGTAGGACTTAAAGTAAAACTTTCAAAAAAAATTCTAATCATTTTTAATGAAATTTGACTTCACCATTAGATTTAAAATGGTCAAAAAACATACTTTAGCCTATAAACACGCTCAAATGCAAGTCCGAAAGGAAAAGTTGCAAAATCTTTGATTTTCGGGTTGGATCAAGTTAAAGAAAATAAATTTTTGATTAAGTAATAATTTTTAAAATCCAATTACACCATTGAGTCCACAACAAAAAGTTATAGAAAATGGAGTATTTACTTATTTTTTTCAGAGTCCAAAAAGTTAAATTATCATTAAAAATGAAAATAATTTTGATTTTTTGAGTCGAACCGGACTGAAAAAGTGAATTTTTTATAGAGTAAGAATTTTTAGATTTCGACTGCGTCATTAGATTCACAACGAAAAATATATAAAATGGAGCATTCACTTGTCAATTTTGGAGTCCAAAAAATCGTGTTATCGTCAAATGAAAGAATTTCAAAAATATTAATTTTGTCTCGCCAATTAATTATAAAGTATTTTTAAATGGAATCACTATTCATTGGCTCTTAAACCAACCCAAAAACTAGCAGCCACGATTTTGAAAAATATTGATTTTTTAACCAACTTAGAATGGCGATTTCGTCGAGAATGGGACGTTG
>NW_028237003.1:0-69934 GCF_017979445.1 Akebia trifoliata
AAACATTCTTTTACATATTTTATACATATAATTTCATAATAAAATGGTAGAGCTCTACTTTTCTTCTTTAAATATATCTTTATTGAGTTTGCTTTAGCTTCTTTTAATTTTGTATTAATTTGTTAAATAAATTTTTTTATTATGAATCTAGAAAAAAAAACAACTATCTAAAATAGTCGTTTTTCCCAACTGTCTAAAACAGTCATTTTTCCCAATGGTCTAAAATGGTCATTTTTTTCGACATTTATTTGCAGTTGCAAATTAAACGCGACTCCTTTTAAAACGACTGTCCTAGACAGTTGTTTATTGCGCATTATATTGTAATGCTAGCCCATTCTAGAAGGGGTTATGACATTATTAAGTCTATTGAAGAAGCCAATGCATTGTTAGATCTTACATCTCCTTTAGACTATAAGAAATGAAAATCCAAAGTAGACTGAGAAATGGAAATGTAAGGTAGAACTACTACTTGTCTTCACTAGTGTGACAAGTCCATCATCTATCAACCCCCCCCCCCCTCCAAGTTGGAGTACAAAACTCATACAGACACACTATCTTATTATTACCTTTATAAGTTTGAAACTCTACTTGTGATTATAACATCTAATTTAGATATTGGATATGACATTGCCAAAATAATTCTACCCAAGGTAGAAGGTTTTATTCTACGACACCAGGTTCCATCTTTTTCCTAGAAAATTGAAAATTAGAAGTTAGGCCCATATACAGTCCATTTTTGTACCAACATGGCGCACTAGAAGTCTAAAACCCTAAGGATGGATCAATTTTCAAAGTCAATGGACAAAGACTGAGGCCATATCTAGAATACTTCATTCTAGAAAGTGATGAGGTCCAAATCGAATATCTTATTTATCAGGATTAGAATTACCATTTATCTGGATGAAGACGTTAAACTTAACGCTTCTAGGAGGCAATCGATGATTTTTAAGAATAGAGCAGTGTTTATTTTCTGATAAAAATTGAATTACAGTATTTTCAATTTTTTTTTAGGTCATTCCCATATTAGAGATACATCAAATTAGATGTTATCCACCTTCTTTCCTTACCTTTTTTTCTTTCTAATTTTGCATTTCATGTACTTATTCTAGAAATTAGAATAAAAGAATATATTCAGTTTAGGTTTGGGGGTGTGGGTTGGTTAACCAAAATATCTATTTTAGGTTATTATATATATATATATTAAAAAATAAATAAAATAAAATTGGTATTTATTTTTTAAAATAGTATGAGTAGATGGTTTTAGACATTTTATTAAAATTAGAAAAATTAGAATTTCATTAAGAAGCCTTAAGATTTAAGTAATTTCATTATCATTCACTTAGTGGATCTTTGAAAGAATTGCATTCACTACATATATGACTAGTTCAAAGAGTCTAAATTGATTAAAGTAGGGTGAAACCTTCATTTGCTGAGAGTGTTAGGGAAACTCAGGTCTAGTGAACTCTAACAACCTTGTATTTTGGTTGGTTGGTTGGTTAAAAGAACAATAAAATTGTGTATTTATGTCTTCGGCAACAACCATATGATTAGACTGTGTACCTTGAAAATGGCTATCTACTTCAAAAAAATGAAAGAAATAATTATCAAGAAAAAAATTGAGAAAAAAGTTTGAAATATGAAATGCAGAATGTAGTGAAAACACCTAAAAGAAATAAAAGTCAAAAAAATGAAAAAGTCAAGAAAATAATTCAATATGGCCAAATTATCTATGTTTCAGTAGGGTGAAAGTTTTCAATAGAAAAAATATGAGTAAACTAGAATATCACAAATAAAGCCCCTTAAAGGTATTACAGTGAACATTCATTCCTCTCACTACCCTAAATAGGATGTTGAGTTTGGAGTTAGATTTTAGGTTAATTCGATCATATTAGGTAAATTGAGTATAACTCTACATTATGAAGTTGATAACAAAATCTTAATCAGACTTTCACTATGTACTCAAAGTCATAGTATTTGTAGAATTCTCCTAATGGATTTGACAATGATTTGGACTCTGTTAAAAAGTAAATTACTGATTTTCTAGTAAATTTATGTTTAGTTTAATGCTTTCACATGTTAACTTAGCTAAATATTGATACAAAATATCATGTGTTAAATTTGATGGGTATATTCACTGTAAATCCAACTTAGGGGTTTAAGGGATTTTTGCATTTGCTAAATACAATTGAGAGGCCTACGAAACTGGTATTGTTTTTATTATTTATTTTATTTTTTACTTTACTCGAGACTAGCAAAGTCTAGTTTTGGGGGCATGAAGTGTCTAAAAATTTATTTTTCCATTGTTTTATAGAGTACTTAACTGTATTTTTTAACATAAGAGCTAAGATTACTTTTTAAAATTATTTATAGTAGTTAATTCATTATAAGTTATATTTTATTGACTAAATTTAAGTACTTTCACGGATTTCAAGAATTTAATTATATGCCCATTTCTTACAAGTAAAATAAATGATAATTGAAGAATCAAAGAGGAAAAAATATTAAATTCAAAGTTCATGGTCAAAGTCAGAGTTAAAGTATGGTCCAAGAGATTCGATGGTTCTAGATTGACAGAATCAAGTGTTGAATCTGCTATATCATATTGTTCTGCCCATAACTTTTGACTCCCTTATTGAAATAAGTCAATATTTTCAGATTAATAAATTGATTCAGAGGAGAATAAATTCAAATTTCATGAAGCAAAGCTCATTCGAACTTTCAATTGATTAAAAATATTAACAAATCATAGACTCAAAGTCTGTCAAGTTTCACTATTTTAATGTAACTTTTGACTCGGTAATTGAAGCAGAGCAAGGTCAATGAGGTTAGAACTCTAATTGAGAAAGAAACATATTTATATTTCTCATAAAAGATTAGATTTAGAAGACAAAAATGTGAAAATGTGTTGATCCTAATTTTTTATCTATAAAAAGACCTTAACTCTTTAGTTTTTGAGCTCTTTCTCTCTCTCTTTTCAATTTTTATCCTTTCTTCTCCCTTCCTTTCCTAATATCATTTTCTTCTCTTTTTATATTTTTATATTTTAATTTATTTTTCTGCAATTGGAAGACATATTGTTCAAGTTTATTCAAGAGATCAATAAAAATTAAATATGATTTTGATTTTATGTTATTTGTTGATTTCTTGAATGAATCTTGGCTAATCTCTCAATCTAGAAAGATTGATGAAGCCAATGTTATTATTTACTTTTAGTTTATTCTTCTAGTTCTTGATATTTTCATTTTTTAAGTAGATTTATCTTCTAAACCTTATTTCTTCAGTATTCTTGATTTATTTCTCCTTATCGTTCATCTCAGTGTGATCCGTTACTATGATGTTGAATTATTGGGCAATAAAACTTTTGAATGGAATGAATTCTTAGGCAATTCTTAGATTTATAAAAAAAATAAGGATTTTTATTATTCTAATTTTCAATCAAGAACCTTTATTAGTTTCTTGATTTGAGTTATCCAAAAAGAACTTGAAAATAAATTGATTTAAATTAATTATCATGAGTGAATTAATTCTCCTTAGATTTTTTTTTTAGTTATGATTTTATTTATTTAATTTAATTAATTTTTAGTTTATTCGTTTAAATTACACCATTTTTCCTTTATTTTTTTTTAAATCTGGAATATTAGTCCCCCAATCCTCAATGGAAGGACCCTTTTTGCCAATCTAAAGTAGGTTTTAATTTTAATTTTATATTTTTTTCTAATCCTTTTCAGAGATATCTTTACACGATAAACAATCATCTTAGCCATCTATTTATAAAATATTGAAAAACTATTTTTGGTATCTTACATTATTAGAAAGTAAAGAATAGAAAGATTATAAACAATTAATTACAAAAATAAAATATAATAGTCTCCAATCAAGGGATTGATTAACATCTTGATTGAGAACAAGAATGGAAATAATTTGAATGAATTATTTCCTTTAATGGCTCCATTGATTGACAACTTGATTGAGAAGATGAATAGAAAGAATTTGAAAGATTTTTTTTCTTTAACAAACATGGTATTGTTCATGCATGTTGTTGTTTATATCGGTACGGGTTTTCTTCATTGTGTTTATTATGAATTATATATGTATAAACAAGTATTTTATATACAAAGATAAAGTATTGTATATCTATGTAGTTCGTTATCATCAAATCAAAATATGTTAAAAGAGTATCAATGGGTACCCCATTAATTGCTTTCCTATGGGAAAAGAACCCATTGAGATTTGGAACCATTGCAATGTATTAAGTCCCGACACTAGAGGAGGTGCCAACTTGGTGAAGTTGGTAATGTGTGTGGAGTTTTTATCCCACAACTTTTGCTTAAAAGTTCTTACTTTTGGATGATTTGTGGCCAATCCAAACCAAAAGGTAAGTGATAAAATCCAGAAACCACTTATATACACTATTTTTAACTTTATATGTTTCTTAATATAGATGCAAACAAAATCAGTTATTCGGGTCTAAGATCCACTTTCAGTAACAGTCACCTCGAAATACAATTGATAGTCATCTTGACAATATCAAATACGTTCATTATGGGATATTAGGATATTCACTTAAAGATTATGACAAATTAATTACCATTTTGTGCATTGAATATGACAAAATTTTGATTCTAGCTCACTATTCATTTTAATTCCCAAAACATGATGAGTTATATATAAACCTAGGGCAATCCTCACCTTACAAGCCAATTTTGTGAGGATGAGTTAGGCCCAGGGGCTTCTACATGGTATCAGAGTGGGCAACCACATGGGTATAGGAGGCACGTTACATGTGAGGAGGACTGTGAGTAATAGTCCCACATTGCCTAGGTATCAAGACCTTGGGATATATATAAACCTAGGGCAATCGTCACCTTCAAACTGGTTTTGTGAGGATGAGTTAAGCTTATTGGCTTCTGCAGATATAAGATAATAAGACCATTGATATTGATAAGCCTATTTTTAATGAGTTCAGTAACTTGATGTTGGCGGGTTTTGGACTTAGGTCCCTGGTATCATCACCCAAAGACTTTACCAACCAACTTAGCACCTGCAAATGAGAAAGAACGACCTTTTGCTAAATTAATTAAACATTTGCTTTCTCTTAAAGAAAACCCTTCTCTTATACAACTTAGAATTAACAATTTTAAAAAAGGTGAAAATAGGAAAATAGATAAAAATATTCATACATTCTTGTAATTAGGCACATTTTAATAATGAGAACTACTATTGCCACGCCAACTTTTGTAATGTGTGCAATTCTTTGGTGATTTACATAGGAATTGGTGTGGCAATAACAACTCTCATTTAAAATAAGTTCTTAAAATGTAAATATATTCATACTCTATGAAACAATAAATATTTTTTCCTATTTTAGTTTTAGTAAAACAGTTAAAAATAGTTATCACCAAAACGAAGAGCTCACAAGCCTAGTGGTTGTTTGATAATGCTTGTGAATCCCGCTTTTGGTGCTCTTGCGGTTCTAGGTATGATTATTAAATGCAATTATCGTTTGATGAAAAAATGCATCACATTTACAATTTTTTAAAAGAAATTTGTACGAGCGGGTCAAATGTGCTTTTAACATTAGCTTTTGTAGGAGCAACCAATACTGAATAAAGGGCTCTTGTAAAATGTCTTTTCAGCCCCTCGTCAATAATAATAATACTACTCGATATCCTCTTTCAAGTAAAACCACATTTCAGCAACCCTGACCACCGTGTTTCATCCTTTTGTGAACCCTATTATCTATTGTCCTTGTCATTGGTAGTCTAATCGAAACCTATATAACATCTAACTCCGATCAGGTCGTAACCCTAACCATCATATTTTACCCTTCTATGAACCTTACTATTTGCAGACACCCCATTTTTGCATATGCCTGATTCAACAATTCATTACTCGATTATTGTGGATTCCTAATGATGAGTGTCGAATATGCAAAAAGTCGAAAACTTGTGAGAGATAATTTTTCGATTTTTTCCAATACATTTCCAATCCTCGTGATTTGATATCTTTCTTATTTGGTGATCAGGGTCTAGAAAGTGATTTCTACAGCCCTAATTACATATACTTTATTAATAAATCATACACTAAATCTTCTTATTGCATATAGTTCATTGTTAACCCATAATAATCGTTGTTTTCAATTTAATTATGTATTTCAAAATTAATTACTGTTATTTACATGTAACAGGAAATATTCGTAAGGTTTCAAGATGAATAAAAAAATCCGAAGTTACCATTGTGATCTAAGATCCAAAACAAAACCGTGGACCAAAAAATAAGTCAATTGGGAAAAATTATACCGAGGCGCCATGGTTAATGGTGGAGGTGCGGTCAACGCAAAAAGTCAAGCCTCAAAATTCACATTGAAGCTTGGCGGCTGGACATTATTCATAATTGACTAGTTTTTAGTATTTTTTGTAAACTCAAAATGTCTCCGAAATCCTAATTTACACAAGAAATCATAATCTAGTCTCTCTATAAATAAGAGACCAGACCAAGAGTTAAATAAGCTAGATTTTTAGAAAATTAGTTTTAGTTTTTATATTTTATTTCTTTTTTAATTTTACGAAAGTTGTAAGAGGCTCTGCTAGTTTCAGAATCAAGAAGCAATAAAGAATATCTTTTTCTCATCTCTACTTTTCTTTTCCATGTTTTCTTTATTTTATTTGCACTTTATTGTTCTTACGATGATTGTTAGCTAAATCTCCGTTAGATCGGTTGAGGAAGTCAGAGCTAGATTTGTTAGTGTTTTTATTATTCTTGTAATGACTTCATAGTTTTACTATGATAGTATTAGGTATTTATTATTAGGTTGAACATTGAATGTTTCTCAAAGTTTTGATGGTTTTTTTCTTTGATTAGTTCAAGAAGAACCATACTTTACAGAGAATAGTTAATGCTTATCTAATAATCTCGACTTAATTTAATGCATACTTTTGATCTCGTTTATATTATAACTATTCGATCTTTCGATCTACAAACATTAGTTTTATTTAGTAGATCAAGATAAATAGAGAATCAGAATTCATTGATAAAGCTTGTGAATATGGATCTAATTGATCTATACTTCTCTATTGCATTTTTTTTGTCTTTATTTTAGTAGTTTATTTTAGATAAATCTCTCTTGAAAATTATTTTTAATTGGAAGTAAAAAATACTTTGGATTAACATTGTCTTTGTTGTTTGACCCTTACTTGCCATAGTTTTTCTCTTGTTCTTTATTTTATCATCATTTACAGCTCGAATGAATTGGCGTCGTTGCCAAGGACAACAGTGTAATGCAACATCTTTTATCCTAAAATTCGATTCGATTTTTTTCAGATCAAAATTTTTATTTCAGAAAAATTCGAAAAAAATAATACTGGATTTTTGAAGTTAGTACGAAAAAAACCCTAAAATTTGATCCGATTTTATCCGATTTTTTTCGTGGCGCCTAGGTAAATTATGGTAGTGCAATCAAATCTCGAGATTCCTACTTTAATTTTTTGTAGATTCTTTCTTCAGATTTCTAGATTTCAATGAACATATAATTTTTTTTGGAATTTTAACTTTGATTTATCTTCTATTTTCAGCTGAAGGATGTGATAGGAACAACGTGGGTAGAAAATTTTATTCCACTACCCAAATCCGATTCTTTGACGAAGAAACATGAATTTATTTTTGTTTAAAATATAAGTACAGTAAGATTTTTTAGAAATATTTAATTTATTTATAGAATTTAATTTTAATTATTTCGAGAAGGCTCGAATTGTAATAGAAATAAGGGAGGCTGATAGTGGGATACAATTGTCTCGACTCCTCAGGTTCGTACACCGAGTTTGGTGTCGGTGGTCCGAGTTGACTCAACTCGACCAACGCTCGTTTAGAATGGGAGGTAAAACTCAAAACCCCCACGCATCCCTTGTAAGTGGGTTTTTATATTGAATTTGTATGAGTTAACTACACATTTTAAATTGCACATTAGTAAAAAGGGCACCCTTACAAGGATGGCACAAACAACTTAAGACTTGGATTTCAAATTCGCATTTTTACCTTATTAGAAAATTAATTCACACAAGTCTAAAATTAATTAAAATCAATTAGAATCGACCATAGGTTTCATCGAGCTCAATAGGTAAAGTTAGTGTGAGTTGCACCAATTGCACTTCTTGATCGAAGTCAGTGCCTAAGTGCAATCTTACCCCACTGTACCCTATTGTATTTGAGGGATAAACTACGTCTATTCTAGATGAAGAGGTGATTTAAGAGTGCCTTTCCTCAGCATCATGTACCACCTCTCATCTGGGGATTAAACTGACTTATTTCAATTTCAGATAATTGGGTTGGAGACTCAAGTTATCCCTTTGAAACAGTTAAGAGCTGTCTAGTCTAATAGGAATCCATCAAGTACGTGTGAAATTCCTCTCTACTATTTGTGTTCATCATTAGTATATTTCAAGTAGGAGATCTCAAAAGAATCCACTTGAACCGTTCAATCCCAAGATCACAAGAACTCATCCACTTCAAGGGATTAGAAGAGAATTCGACTCCTTACCTATCTCTCAGCCACTCGAGGTGGCTCAACCAATTGCCCCATCTCAAATGATCCAAGAAGATCAACGAACTCTAAATGAGTTATTCGCCCCCACTATAGCCACTCCCCCTTCATGTATTGTCTTGCCAACAACCAATGTGGCACAATTTAAAATTATAGCAGCTACCATCAATATGCTCCCTAAGATTCATAGTTTCGAGAACAAATAACCCTTTAACCATTTGAACAAATTTCTGACCTTACGTTGAACCCTTCAAAATGGTCACCTTGATGATGAAAATGTCAAATTATGGTTGTTCCCTCTTTCTTTGGAAGATTATGCAGTAGTATGGTTGAACTCGATGGCCTTTAACTCGTCACCACTTGCGATGAATTATCACAAAAATTCATGGTCAAGTTCTTGTAAGCATGAAAATGTTCATCTTTGAACCTCAATGCTACGTTATTGGAGTCGTCACTATTCATTTTTTTGAAAATAGGTATGAATGGGCACTTGAATCGATTTTTTTGAAAATCATTTTTTATGACATTGTAGTGATTCTCATACATGGAAAAGGTGTGGTCTACCAAAAATCTAGGTAAGGAGGTCCTGTTAGAGGATGGGGAAGGTGTTGGGCACCCCATCCTCTCCACCAAGGGTGGTTACCTTGATTGGCCATTTAAAAAAAATCTTGAGAACATAGATGGAAAATGCATGAAAATGCATGCTAAGGTGATATGTGCATTGAGTGAAAATATCTCCTTAGAGAGGGGTTTTAATTTCAATGTGACCTTAGGGACATCCTATGGAAAAGGATAACCTATGTAACCACATTATTTTAACGGATATAAATGTTGGTTTTAAGCTATTAGAGAGATTCCATGATGGAGTTTTCTTGAGACTACAACCTTGATGCATGTATGCATGGCTAGAAACTTAGTGTTTCACCCCATCAAGATGGTGACACATTTTTCATCATTTCCATGCATATATGAGTTTGTGCATTGTGTACATTATGATGCATGAGATTAAAATAGGTTAAAAAATGGCTTCAACTTCCATCTTTTTGACCAACCCTCAAGCCTTCCATGCCCAAGGTTGAGGTTCAATCTACTCGGGATGAATAAAGGTTTTTCATTACATTCTAAGGGCTTCTAAAAATGAAAATGAAAAAGATAAAGGAAGAAGATGCAAGTATTAAAATAAAAAAGGAAAATAAAATCTATCTATACCCACCTTGTCCATTTGGGAAGTCTTAAATGAACTTGAACTTTTAAAGATGAACTTGAGAGTTGAATGTTGTAGTTGAGGATTAAGAGAGTTGAAGGTTATAGTTAAGGGTTGAGGCAGTTGAAGGTTGAAAGATAGTGGCTTGAGAGCATGAATTGTTCATAGAAAATGAGGGTATTTATAGAGTTTTTAAAAAACTTTTGGGGATAAAGTGGTCTAACCCTAAAATTAAAGAGAATGGATATGAGGTTTAGGTTATTTCTTTTTAGATATTTGATTTGTATTAGGGTAAAGATGACATTTGTGAAAAACCCTAAAAGTATTATTTGATCTTTGATTTTTTGGTAAATAGAGGTGAGAAAATAAAAAGTACTTTTGAGAGGGTGAATAGGGGAGTGACATGTGTAAAGGTAGAGTGGTAAGTGAAAAGTAGACATTGGTTCATTTGTAAATAACTCATAAAGCAATGGGTGAATATATATTTTTGCAATGGACCAATAGGAGAACAAAAGTACTTTTGGGAGGGTGAGTAGGGGAGTGACATGTGTAAAGGTGAAGTGGTAGGTGAAAAGTAGACTTCGGTTCATTTGTTAATAACTCATAAAGCAAGGGTGGATGTATGTTTCTGAAATGGACTAATGGGAGAGTTCCATGTATGTACTTGAAGATTTCTACCTTTTGAGGATATGATTGGAAGTTCTCGCAACTTTATAGATTATTAACAAAGACCAAATAATTTTTTTGGTTTGACTATACTTTTTGAAAAGAGTATTCTTGGGTTTTCACAAGGGGAGTTGACTCTCCAATTAGGTTAAGCATTGGGTATTGAGGGCTTATGGGAGATCAACATATGTCACCTTTTGAGGGTGAGTGAGGGAATGGGCTTAGAATAAACTTGGTATTGGGCTTAGGTGATGGACTTGGGTTATGGACTATGGGTATTATGGCTATAGATTTAGCTTATGAATAATGGGTTTGGAGCTGGACTTGATTTATGGATTATGGGTTATGGACTTTGGGTATTAGGACTAGGTTTGAGTGTGGGTTTAATGGGACTTAGCTTATAGATTTAGGTTACGGATAAGGAGTTGGTTAATGGAGAGAGGATACAAAATTGGGTTGGCCCATAATTAGGAAGGTGGGTTAGGTTAGATTTAGATTAGATTAGGGAAGTGGTATGGAATTAGATTGGATTAGGGACAAGATTGAGCATGCAAACTATATGCCATGATGCATGTATGAATGTATACATGAAAGTAATGCCAAGTGGAAATATGGGCCAGTTGAGAGGCTCAAGTTTTCAATTGGAATCAATTCGAGAAAATTTGGATTTTCTTAATGGGTTCGTGCAAATTGGGGTGTCTATAGCTGCTCCTCTTTGCAAGAGTTATTTGCAAAGAACTACAAAGAATATATTAGACCTTTATTTATGTGAACCCGAAATGATTTATCGCAAGATGATTAAAAACATCAGGTGGGTTGAAGAATTTTTTTTTTTTGTAGAATATAGATACCCAAGCACGGGGTCTAACAGGGTTAGCGTTTTGAAATCCTTGACCTCGTGGCACGGAGCTTGTTTGAAATCTTGGATAAAATTTTTGATGACTTTCGAAAGTGATTGATATTTCAAACCATGTGATGTAATTTTGTAAATACTCTTCTTTTTCCCTTGTTGATTTTGAGTTTTGAATTTCCTTCTTCCCTTTCATGGTAGTTACAAGATCATCTGGAAAGGACTTGGCATAATGATACAATTCTTGAGAGAGGCTTGCTTGAGGATGCATGATGACCTGATATTTGAGTATTTGGTGAGTCGTCCTACTTCAAATACGGAGATAATCATTATTGATCAGGCCGCTCAAATCAAAGTCCTAGAGGATAGGCTGGATGCCTACTATGTTTTCCATGGAAATGTTTGAGTGGTTATTTCTCCGTTGTCTCCTTTTGTATCCTTCTTTCAAGAAGAACTATGTAACACTATTTGAAATGAACGAAATAGGATTTTTATGTAGTGGCCTCAGATATATCTACTGCTTTTGAAAACTTTTGGTTTTAAGAAAAGTCATTGATTTTTCGTCATAGGCCAAAAATAGTAATTTTGATGATGCATTTTTTTATTTAAAGATTGCCTTTGTTGAATGATCTGTGACAGACTTGTGTTTGTTAACGATTATGGTGCTTTTTCCAAGTGTCGAGGATACAAGTGTCAGCTAATCCTTAGCATATTTAGAGTCATCCTTAAGACTAAGAATTTTGACTAAATTATCTTCACTGTATCTGTTAGAATATTGAAGACTTTGAGATTTTTTCCGTTCACAATTTATCCTCATGCGGGCCAGGAGTTTTTTTTTTGTTCTTTTATTTTTTTTTCCAATTTTGCCCCTAGTGCCAGTTACGATTTTCACTACACCTGATTTCCACATTTTTGCGCATCGACGCCCTTTTCGGATTTTCATCGTGCCAATAATTTTGATCTTGCCATAGACTGATTTTTTACTCATAGTGCCCTTACGGGTTTTTACCATGCCCTTCCAGTCTATGCTCATTTTATAAATTTTCACTTTGAACCCCTTCTCGATTTTTTTATGACCCTCGTGGCTTGGTGATTCAAGTTGAGCTGTGAGATCGAACATTCTACTCTTCTAGTGACGCTCTTTCTTGAGTAATAGATCTGGACCCCCTACTCGAGTTCCTCCGATGATTTTCATGGTATGGTGACTCAAGTTGAACTTCAAGATCAATGACTACACTTTAAGTCGTTTTTTTTTTCAAATATTCGACCTGACCTCCCCTATCGGGTCTTCCAACGACTTTGATGGCTTGAAATCCGAATTGAGTAACAAGATCGACTATACTTGACAATATTTCTCATGGCATGCTTCCATTGTGATTAAGTGTCCTTGAACCATTCCCTGATTTGAGAGGACTTTAAATAGGATGAAACGTAGGCTTAGACTAGGTTTGTGAAAAGATAAGAAAGGCTGAATTTGGATTTATTGAGGGATAGAATGGACATGGGGTTTGTCTATATTTTATTATGAAAATATGCTCTATATCCCTTCCCAACATCTCACGAACTTGTTTAGTGGGGAGACTTGGGTCGAGCTTGAAATCAAACATTTGAGATTTTTTGACTTTTTTGATTGTTTTTTACTTTTAGTTGTTCACAGTTTATCCTCTTGTGGGTCAGGAGTATACTTTGGCAGTTTCTTTTGACTTTAGATCTTTTTTATTTTTTTATTTATTTTTATTTTATTTTTCGATAACGGTGATTTGTCTCGGTCCTAGGTTAAGAAATGAACGTGATGGCTCAAAAAGGTTAGCTAAGAGTGGGCAATTGTTCAGGTAGTAGAAAGATGGCCTCTCTTCATTTCAAGGGATGACTTTAGGAGTAATATTTTTTTACGGTGTCAGCATTGATCAGTTACAGAAAGACTTCCCTGTCCATCTTTGTGAGGATTAATGCTCCTCCGGACAATATCTTTTTGGACGATGAATGGCCCCTCGTAATTTGGACAAAACTTTCCTCTTGCGTCTTCTTGTACTGGTAGAATCTTCTTCAAGACAAGGTCTCTCGACGAGAACTTTCTAGGTCGAACCTTCTTGTTATAAGCTTGTGCTATTCTTCGTTGATAAGTTTGACCATGATAGATTGCTGAAAGACGTTTTTCCTCTATTAAGTTCAATTGATCCAATCGGGCTTGAACTCATTCTGCCTCATCCAATTCAACTTCTTTTAATATTTGAAATGAGGGAATCTCGACCTCAACAGGCAAAACTGCTTCCATTCCGTAGATCAGTGAATAGGACGTTGCCCCAGTCAATGTTCGGATTGACTTTCGATAAGCATGTGGAGCGAAGGGTAACATCTCATGCCAATCCTTGTAAATGAAAACCATTGTTTGATAATCTTCTTGATATTTTTGTTGGCAGCTTCGACTGTTTCATTCATCTTCGGTCTGTAGATAACTGAGTTATGATGAGTGATCTGAAATTTTTTGCACATTTTAGACATGAATTTGTTCTTGAGATTCTTAGCACTATCGGTTAATATCCCGCTTGGGAGGTCGTACCAACATTTGATGTTGTTCTTCACATATTTCAAGACATTGCCTTTTCTAACATTGGCATAGGATGCCGTTTCTACCCATTTTGTAAAGTCATCGATGGCGACCAAGATGAATAGATGCCCATTGGAAGTTTGAGGATTGATCTGCTCGATGACATCCATTCCCCAGAGTGAGAAGAGCCAGGGAGAAATCATATTGTGTAATGTTGAAGGTGGTGCATTGATTTTATTGGTGTAGATTTGACAGAAATGACACTTCCGAACATATTGGTACCCATCACTCTCCATAGTCATCTAGTAATAACCCATTCTTATTATCTTCTTTGCGAGCATGTATTCGTTTATGTGAGTTTCACAGACTCTACCATGTACGGTCTCGATTAAACGTTGAGCTTTTACTTCTGTTACACACCTTAGGAGAATCTCATGGTGTGACTTCTTGTACAAGACTCCGTTACTCAAAAAGAATTGTCCTGCCAATCTTTGAAATGTCTTTCAGTCATTTACTATGGCATCTGGTGGAAAAGTTCGATCCTCCAAGAATGCCTTGATGTCTGCATTATCATGGCTTTTCTTCAGACTCTTCAATTTCCATCGGCAGGCAATACGCTGGTCCGTCTTGAATACCAATCTCAAGAAGGTCGACGATGGTATCTTCAGAGATGTTGATCATTGAAGCAAGAGTGGAGAGTGCATCTGCAAACTGGTTTTTAACCCTTGGCATATAAGTGAATGAGATTCAAGTGAAATTTGAACTTAAATCCTCGAGATACTCATGATAAGGAATTAGTCTCTACTCTCGGGTATTCTATTCTCCCGTTATTTGGTAGACAACCAGACTTGAGTCTCTAAATACATTTATCTCATCTACTTCGAGATCAATCGCTACTTTCAATCCTACAATGCAAGCTTCATACTCGGCTTCGTTGTTTGAATATTGGAACCTTAGTCTGACTGCAATGGGTATATGAGTTTTATCTGGCTTAACCAGGACTGCCATAATTCCATTTTCCTTTTGATTTACTACTCCATCGAAGTACATTTTCCAACTAGATTCTTCATTGTCACTCTCGACTTCAGCAAAAAAAAATGATTTCATCAAGAAAATGTCTTTAGTGGATCATACTTGGGTAGAAGGTGCTTCGCTAAGTGGTCATCAATGGCTTGTCTTTTAATGGCTTTTTAAGTGACATAGGTGATGTCGAACTTAGATAATAGTAATTGCTATTTTGCAGTGCATCCCGTTAGTGTCGACTTCTCAAAGAGATACTTCAAGGGATCTATCCGAGCAATGAGCATGGTTAAGTAACTAAGCAAGTAGTGACGTAGCCGTTGTGATGCCCAAACGAGGGCACAACACATTTTTTTGAAAGTCGAATAGTTCACCTCGTAACTTGTGAACTTCTTGCTAAGGTAGTAGATGGCTTGCTCTTTTCGACCAGTTTCATTATGTTGCCCAACTACACAGTCCAGGAAGTTTTCTTGCACGGAGAGGTACATCAACAGAGGTTGACCCAGTGTAGGGGAACCAAGACTAGTGGGTTAAGCAAGCATTTCTTGATCTTTTCAAAAGCTTCCTGACAGTCTTCATTCCATTCTTTCGACTCATTCTTCTTCAATAGTTTGAATAGTAACTCACAAATCGGCGTGAGTTGTGCGATGAACCTACTAATGTACTGAATTCTCTCAAGGAATCTCCTGATCTCTTTCTCTGATTTGGGTGGCTCCATATTTGTAATGTACTTCATTTTAGCTGGATCGATTTCGATGCCCCTTCTACTGACAATGAACCCCAATAGCTTTCATGACGTGGCCCCAAATACACACTTTGTCGGATTAAGTCTTAGGCTGTACTTTCTTAGTTGATCAAATAGCTTCTTTAAATTCACCAGATGATTCTCGTCGAGATTCGATTTAACTATCATGTCATCCATATATACTTCTATCTCTTTGTGAATCATGTCATGGAATAAAGCCATCATGGCTCGTTGATAAGTTGCCCCCACATTCTTGAGACCAAATGACATAACCTTATAGTGAAAGGTGCCCCAAGGTGTAATGAACGTAATTTTCTCTTGGTCTTTCTAAGTTATTTTTATCTGGTTGTAACCCGATAATCCATCCATGAATGAAAACATACCATGCCCGACTGTATTATCGATCAGAATATCGATGTGTGATAACGGAAAGTCGTCTTTAGAACTGGCTCTATTTAGATCTCGGTAGTCTACACACATGCGCATTTTATCGTACTTCTTTAGAACAGGAACAACATGCGAGAAACTCTGCTTGGAACTACTTCATTACTTCATCCTTGAGCTTAAGTGTCCACTCTGGTTTCAACCTTCGTAATTTTTACTTGACTGGCTTGCTTTTCGATCTGATAGGTAACTTGTAAACTACTAGATCTGTGTCTAAACTGAGCATGTCTTGATAGGACCATGCGAAGACATCTTGGTATTACTGTAAGAATTTTGTTATCTCTTTTTTCTATTCAGTTGTCAATAGGACTCCGATCTTAATGATCCGTGGGTCATCTTCGATGCCTAGGTTCACTGAGTTTGTATCCTCTATATTTGGCTGAACATCCTTCTCGTGATGTTTTATGAGTTCTTTGATTTCTTTTGGAGGATATTCAACCTCTTCCTCTGACTCTTCTTCAATCCCCATGAGATCAAAGTCGAGCTCGAGGTCAAAGTCGTATTCATCTCTTTTATAGTCTATTCTGTCACAAGTCTCAATCAACTGAGGAGGTTCTTTGAAAACCTTTGGTATTTTGAAGATTTTTTATTATTTTGAATTTTTGAAAATATTCAATTTTTTGAATTTTGTAGAGTTTTTGATTTTTTTGAATTTTGAAGGATTTTTTATTTTTTTGAATTTTGTGAATCATCTGAATTCTTGAAACAAGATAAAGAAAAGTCATGCAAATCCATTAGCCACGACGGAGAGTCCCCAAAATAGTCTTGCTTCAAGGACGAGGGCTCATTATGGTCCTCGGGCAAATGAGATTTTGTTAATGGCATTTTTTTTTAAGGCCCTAAGGATTCTGGACCCCATTGCGGCCTCATAAGTGATTGGGTATTCCACCCAATTCTTGAAGACTTTCCTTTTCTCTGCAAGGTAGATAGGTTGGGAGAACGACTCCTTTGATGGTTCCGATATGACCATCACTTCCAAGTGATTATCGTCGGAACTGGGTACAGGCATTTGTAGGGTGGGTGGAATTACAACAGATCCCCAATCAATTTGAAAGGGGAACAATGATTCTTCTTTTTTGCCTATTGCTACTTCCACCTTAGCGGGCTCTCTTCCTTCTTTTTGACTTCCTTCAGAATCCCCTCTGAACAAGATGTTCATGCCATCTATAAAGGAATGTGGGGACTCAACAAATGAGTCTTCTTGTGATTGAACGGGCTCGATACTTACAACACTTAGGTCTCTTATGTAGTTTATCGGTAGTAGTTCTGATAGGTCGTTCGGCCTCTTCAAAGATTATGGGAAGCTGACGTTAATGTTTGGTACCTTTTCCAAGTTCCATACATTAGGCTCTCGATTCTATCTTGTTGCAAATCGAAGCTCCCTCTTCGTATCATTCATGTTTGAGATGTCCTTTTTCGTAGTCTTGAATCTGAGACCAAAGTAGGGAGTAAGCTTTTGCGTGTTGATAAAGGTAGCCCTACCCTTTCCTTTAGGTCCTAGCCCATGTTTTGGATGATACCCCACTTTCTTCATCACTCGTCCGACCATTAGATTTACTTTTGACAACTCTTCCCTTGTCTTCTCTTTTCCTCTTGGGATATGATTGACCAATGTGAATTGAAATGAATAATGCCCCTTGTTTTCCCCGATCATTTCTACGTCAATATATGGTACATCCGGTGATCTATTGACTGGTATGAGATTTTCTACAAAAATCGAGATCACCCTCATTCCCATGATAAATTTGACTCGCTGGTGCAAAAAAGAAGGAACTGCCCTTGCAATGTGAATCCACGATCTTCTTAAGAGGAGATTGAATGCCGAAGGTACGTCCAAAATCTCAAATGTCACTTCGAATGTGCATGACCCAATGGTAGCGGGAAGATCTAGTTCCCTTAGCGACTCAGTTTTCCTACTATTAAAAGCTCTAACTGTCCTTTTAACTGGCTTGATGTGAGACAGATCTGTATTTAGCTTGTGTAGAGTTTATAAAGGACAAAATTTCAAAGCTGAGCCATTGTCGATTAACACCCTTGCTACTATCATACCTTTACATATTACTACGATGTGCAATGGCTCAATGTGATCATGCCCCCCATTGATAAATTCGTCTTCTATGAAAGTGATTGGATTGGGGGTTATGATCTGTCCCACCATTTTTTCCAACTCTTTTGGCGAAGTGGTCTCAGGTACATGTGCACTACTAAGGACTTTGAGCAATGCTCCTCAATGGTGCTCTAAGTTTAATAATAAGTCAAAGATACTGATTTGAGCTGGAATTCTGTTCAACTACTCTACTATGTTGTACTCACTCTTTCGAATAAGTTTGAGGAGGTCAACTGCTTCCTTGTCAATTACTCTGCTCTTCTTCTTCTCTGGCTCTTTTGTAGTACTTGTTCCTCCTCTACAAACTTTTCTTTCCCTTTTTCTTTTCTTCTTTCTTCTTCATCGGTCTGCCTTTTTAGTTTTCTTTTTCCGGTACCTTGTAGCATCTTCCTGATCTAGTCATAGGACCAATGTCTGTTACCATAGCTTCCTTTAATTTTTTGATCCATGTTGAGGTAACAATTATAGTTTCATAACTCCATAGGAAAGTTTGATTTGAGCGATATGAGAAGGGTTTAGAGAATTTGATGGTCATGGGTTGAAGTTTGAAAAGTCGGTGTAGTGCAGGATATGGTAAGAGGTGTTCAAGAGGAAGAATCGAAAATTGGTATGGTGCAAGGTATAACGAGGGATGGTTGAATGGAAAAACTTGCAGATGGTGATGTGTAGGGTATAATGAGTGGTAGTCGTGAAGCATTCAAAGTTTGGTAGTTGGAGTGAATGATGAGATTGGCCATTTTGACTGGAAGTTGGGATAATGATAGGTTAGTTGAATCTTGTGGCAAAGAGTTTATGCTTGATGATGTTGGTTCCTTCCTCAAGTTGACTCTAATTTTCGAGCCAATAGGCGTTATCAAAATCGAAGGATCGAAACTTGGTTCATTCCTCTCTATGGCATTATAGACACCCCATTTTCACAGTTGCCTGATTAATCAACTCGTCAACCCAATCGCATCAGTTCCCAATGATGGATGCTTATTCCAATGCTTTATTTTGTTACTAGATATGTTTCAGAAATCCGAATAAGTTATCTCAAACAAACAGAACAGTAGAAATCTCGCTATGATAGGAAAATATAATCCCAAAAGCCTAGAAATCATCATTTTTCAGATAAAAAGAAGCTTCATGATAAAAATCACTAAAAAATGATCAAATTACCAAAATACCCCTAACCTCAAAACAACCCTAGAGCCTACATTACGCTTAGAAAAATCTTTTCAAACACATAAAATAATAAATCGAAACCAAATAAATCATTTTCAAATTTTCACAAAATTTGACAAAATTACGAAAATGCCCCTCATAAAGTTCATGACCATTTCGCACAAAAAATTTCATAAATGACACAAACCAATATTCCCATTGAATTCCTTATGAAAAATCAATTCTAAAACATCCTACAACATCAAAAATCGACTTGAAACGCAATAGTTCTCTTTAGGGGGCAAAACGGTAATTTTCCAATTAAAAAAATTTTAAATTCTGAAATTAATAAATAAAATATTAAATAATGTAAAGTGAAACATTAATAAAATTAATTTAAAAATTTGAGCAAAAAAAATCGATCAATCAGGCTCTCAGGCAAAATTGTTGATGGTTGCCCAGATATTTATTAAAGGACCTCTCCATCTCGGGGCCCAAAGAATTAAAGATATAATAAAGGGGGGTTCTCCAAAAAATTAAAGTCAATCAAGTAAGACTAAAGTCAATCAAATGAGACTAAAAGTAAAAACCCTAATAGAGTTCTAATTAAATAATAATTCTATTTAAAAAAATCCTAATTAAATAATAACTCTATTTAATAGAATTATAACTAAATAATAACTCTATTTAATAGAATTATAACTAAATAATAACTCTATTTAAAATAATTCTAAATAAACAATAACTCCCTTTAAAAGAATTATAATTAAGCTTTAATAGAATTCTAACTAAATAATAACTCTATTTAAAATAATTCTAAATAAACTCCTCTTTTGTCTTTTTGTGCAAAGAAAAGTGGAGGCTACTTTTAGACTCTTCTACACACATTTTTCTCTATAAATAGAGCCTTCATTTCTAGAGAAAGGGTCCCATCTTGGTTCTCTTATCCAAGACTCCTTTAATCTAAGGCTCTTTGCCTATTCTCTTATTTTTTGTATTTTCATTTTCTAGTTATTTCCTTTTGGCTAATTAGTCTTGTAAGAAGTAGAAGAAGAAGAAGTTGTAATTTTCTCCATGAAATGAAGAAAAGTTCTTTCATCTCTTATCTTCCCTCTCTTGCAATGACATTAGGCTAAGTTCCCCTCCATTGGAGAGTGGAAAAGCCTAGAGCAAGTTCTTGTGTTATTTTTTTATTTCATGCCTTTCTTTTATTTAAAATGCTTATGAATTCTCTTTAAGTTTCTTGCACCTTTTATTCTTAATATAGATACTTTATGCTTAGATTAGATCAAGATAAAGTATGCTTAAACTAGATAATTGGTAGTAGGAAGTTTTCAAGTAATTCTACTTTGTTTATGTTCCCTTATTTCATTTCATTTGCAAAACTTTCCGATCTAAGGAGCTAACACCAAGCCCTTACGATTGAGTTATAAAAAAGCTTGAAACTAAGAATTGCTCATCAACATGTTCTAGGTAGATCCACCTCTAATGGTGTTTTAATTTCATAAGTTTACTTGCTTTTAATTTCACTTACTTTAGTTTCTTTTCTAGTGGGTTACTCCTTGCCTTTGTATGTTATTTTTCCAATTTGCACAAACTTGGAATAGTTAATTAAGTAGTAAAGAGCACCCCTCTCCTAGGGATGAAATGATAAGATAAGGATTGGAAGTCATTACCAATTCCTTGCTCTAATTAGGATAATCAATTCACTAGTCATCCAATCAAATTAATTAAAATCAATTAGACTTGACTATAGGGCCCACGAGCTCAATAGGAGAAATTTCGCTTCAAGTTGTGCCAATTGCGCTTCTTGGTTATTTTTGTATCTAGTAAGATCTTGCCCTTTGAGGGGATAGACTCAGTCTATTCAAGAAAGGAAGGTATTTAAGCGTGCTCTTGCTTATGCATTATGCGCCTCCTCCGATCTGGAGATCCGAATGATTCAAACTTGACTTCATAGAATCGAGTTGGAAGGCTAGTTGCGCTATTTCTACCCAGTTAGGAGCTGTCTAGCTTTAGGCAACCTATCTAGGTCCAGTCTTTTCTTTTCGTGATTGTTTGATCGACTGTGTGATTTGTATGCTTGGTAGACGTTCACAAAATAACGTGTTAGAACCATTTGATCCTGAGATCGAACGTACCATCAGTAGGATACGCAAGACACCATCAGTAGTTATGATGGGTGATCGAGAGCTCTTCGCTCCAGCTTCCGCATCTCCTCCCACATGCATTGTTTTACCGTTGAACAATGCACCTCAGTTTGAAATTAGGGATGCCACCATCAATATGCTCCCTAAGTTCCACGGTTTAGAGCGTGAACAACCTTACACCCATCTTAATCGATTCTTGACTATATGTCAAACTTTTAGAAATCAGAATCTAGATGAAGAGAGTATCAAGCTTATTCTGTTCCCGTTATCCTTGGAAGACCATGCAGTTGCGTGGTTGAACTCCCTAACACCCAATTCCATATCTACTTGGGATGTTCTATCAAAAAAATTATAGCCAAATTCTACCCCGTGGCCAAAACTGAGAAAATGAAGGACTCTATTAGAAATTTTAGAGCCCGTCCTGATGATGAATTTTCCCAAACTTGGGAAAGATTCAATGATTTATTGGTTAAGTGCCCACACCATGGCATTGACAAAGTACAGTTGGTGCAAAGTTTTTATAGAGGATTAACAATGAATCAACGTACCTTAGTCGAGTCAATGCATAAGGGTCAGTTCATGAACCAGACTCCCAACCAAGCGTACGATTTCCTCGTAGAGTTAGCTGAGAGTGCTCAAAACTGGAGTACTAACCAAGAAGAATTTGATAGAGACGATCCGGTTAGGAAGACAGGCATGTATGAGATGAAGGCAGACCCTGATCTCAAAAATGTCATGTGTAGTCTAGTGAGTAGGATGAATAATCTCACGAAGAAGTTAGATGCCTTTACCATCTCAGCATCCAAACCTCACCTAGACCCTCGTACAATTTCGCAAGTGACTGTCGAACCGAGTTCTTTGTATGTCATATGCGACGGCAATGACCATTTGGTCGAATGTTGTCCCACCTTGCCTCAAATCAAAGCTGAACAAACAAATGCGATTAATGGCTATAGTGCTTTTAAGAAGCCAACTCCAAACTCTTCTAGCCAAACGTATCACCCAGATAATAAGTTTCATCCTAATTTCTCATACAGACAAAACGAACCTATTCAATCTAGTGGTCCGTCAGGTTACAATAGGAGTTTTCCTAGGCAATCTGGTTCTTCCACAAACCAAGCCATTATTCCTCAAGTCCCTTATCAACCCCAACAATCTATCGATTGCAGAGCCATCATACCAGATCCCATGACCAATTACCAGCAGCCTGCCCAACAACAGTCGTCTTTAGAATCTATGATTGCCGAGTTGATGAGGCAGCAACAGTAGTTCATCCAAACTCAACAGCAAACCCATCAAAATCAAACTCAGATTAACCAGGTCACTGCGCAATCCATAGCTAAGATAGAAGTTTAGTTGGGGCAGTTAGCTCTTTCTTTGAGTGGGAGAGAGAAAGGTCAATTTCCTAGTCAGACTATCCCTAACCCTAGAGGTCAACCTTTGATTCCAAACGGATCAAAAGGTCAATACGAAATAGGAAGCCATTCTGGAGCTCCACAAGACTCAGTCCAGGCTATCCACACCTTGCGTTCGGGAAAGAAGGTAGACAACAAAGTCCAACCTATTGACACGGGAGAAAAGGTCTTAGAAAAGGACAAAGTTCAAAAAGAAGCCATAGAGTCTCCAACAGAGAAGAAGAAAGATTTGGAAAATCCTCCTATCATTTTGCCAATTCCAAAAGCTCCATTTCCCCATCACCTTAGAGATTCTAAAAAAGGTAAGCAGTTTGAGGGTGTCTTAGAAGTCTTCCAAAATGTGCATATCAATATCCCATTCCTAGATGCCATTAAGCAGAAACCTTCTTATGCGAAATTCTTAAAGGATTTGACCACAGCTAAAAGGAAAACACCATTTCCTCGGGAAGCTATTATGGCAGCTCAAGCTTCGTCACTCATCCAACAAACGATTGCACCAAAATTTAAGGATCCTGGATGTCCGACAATTTCTATTCATATTGGAAATCAAGTGGTCGAAAAATGTCTCTTAGACTTAGGGGCCAGTGTGAACCTTTTACCCTATTCGGTTTATAAACAATTAGGTTTGGGGGTTTTGAAACCCACAGATATCACGTTGAGTCTAGCCGATAGGTCCATAAAAATTTTAAAGGGTATAGTTGAGGACGTGATAGTTAAAGTCAAAGATTTCTATTTTCCTGTTGACTTTGTTGTCTTAGACACAGAGCCAGTCATCAATTCGAACAGTCATATTCCTATCATCTTAGGACGTCCATTCTTAGCCACGTCTGACGTAGTCATTCATTGTAGAAACGGAATTATGACTTTAGCATTTAGGGATATGAAAGTGAAACTGAACGTCTTCCACAATTTCCAAGGAATTGATGTAGATGATGGTATGGAGGAAGTGAACATGATAGATACGCTAGTCAATCAAACGTATCAAGAATTAGGGTACTCTGATCCCCTAACGAAATGTTTGGCTCATTTTGGCCTTGACTTGGACGTAGAAGAGTCTATAAGCGAAGTCAATGTTTTGCTTGAATCCGTTCCACTCTTAGATTCTGTGTGGTGGCACGCAAAAGCTGAAAGTCTTCCTGTGCGCACATCCAATCTTGTTCCTTCTCATGTCGAGCCTCCAAAATTGGAACTCAAGTCTCTTCCAGAGACATTGAGATATGCATTTCTTGGCAAGAATCAAACCTTGCCTGTGATCATTTCCTCTCACCTCAATGAAGTCCAAGAGGGAAAGTTGTTAGGAGTATTAAGGGAACATCAAGAAGTTATTGGTTGGAGCATAGCTGACATCAAGGGAATTAGTCCATCTGTGGTGATGCACCACATTCGTTTAGAGGATTTTGCTAAACCTTCCTTAGAATCTCATAGACGACTAAATCCTGTCATGAAAGACGTGGTTCGGATGGAAGTGATGAAATTGCTAGATGCGGGTATTATCTATCCTATCTCTGACAGTCGTTGGGTGAGTCCTATACAAGTAGTTCCTAAGAAATCTGGTATCACTGTGGTAGTGAACTAAGACGACGAATTAATCCCCACTCGAGTCCAAAATGGATGGAGAGTGTGTATCGATTATAAGAAACTCAACTCGATGACTCCTAAGGATCATTTTCCCTTACCTTTCATTGATCAAATGTTAGAGCGTCTAGCAGGACATTCTTATTATTGCTTCTTAGATGGTTATTCCGGGTACAACCAGATACCTGTTGCCTCCAATCGATCAAGAGAAAACAACGTTCACCTGTCCCTTTGGAACTTTCGCGTATCGTCGCATGCCTTTTGGATTATGCAATGCACCCGCTACTTTTCAACGGTGCATGATGAGTATATTTTCTGACATGCTAGAAAGATATCTCGAAGTGTTCATGGATGATTTTTCAATTTTCGAAGACAAGTTTTGAGGAATGTCTCCATCACTTGACTTTGGTCCTTCAACTTGCAAAGAGGTCAATCTAGTCCTCAATTGGGAAAAATGCCATTTCATGGTAACATCGGGGATTGTGCTAGGGCACATTGTTTCTGCTAAAGGGATTGAGGTAGATAAGGCAAAGGTAGGTCTAATTGAAAAATTACCACCTCCTAGAACGGTCAAAGAATTAGGTCATTCCTAGGCCATGCGTGTTTTTATCGTAGATTCATTAAAGATTTCGGGAAAATCTCGAAGCCTTTATGTGAGCTATTGGGAAAGGATGTTCATTTCGACTTTTCAGAGTCATGTCTCTCTGCGTTCAACAAACTCAAGTCCGAGTTAACCTCGGCACCCATTATTCAACCTCCAAACTGGAGCATTCCATTCGAAGTTATGTGCGACGCTTCAGATTATGCAATAGGCGCTGTTTTGGGTCAGCGAATTGAAAAACAACCTCATGTTATCCAATATGCTAGTAAAACCCTTAACAATGCTCAGCTTAACTACTCTACAACGGAGAAGGAAATGCTAGCAGTGGTCTATGCCGTTGAAAAATTCCGCCCCTACCTTATAGGATCTAAAGTTGTGATCTACACAGACCACGCAGCATTGAAGTACCTTTTATCAAAGAAAGATGCTAAAGCAAGATTAATCCGTTGGATTCTACTTCTACAAGAGTTTGATCTCGAGATCCGAGATAAAAAAGGGTAGAAAATGTCGTAGCTGATCACTTGTCTAGGATAGTTAACAAGCCATCCGAGGAATCCTTACCCATCTCTGAATCCTTTCCCGATGAGCAACTTATGCAAATCTCTCAAGCCAATGCTCCATGGTATGCGAACATTGTCAACTACCTAGTTACAGGTCAATTCCCAGTCAAAATGACTAGTCAAGAGAAACTTCGTCTTCTGTCAAAAACAAAATGGTATTTCTGGGATGAACCATACTTATTTAAGTATTGTCCCGATCAAATCATTAGACGTTGTATTTCAACCTATGAGCAAGTCAGTATCCTAGATTTTTGCCATAATCATGCCTGCGGAGGGCACTTCAGTGGTAAGAAGACCGCCATGAAAATCATACAATGCGGTTTTTTCTGGCCTAGTATTTTTCGTGATGCCCACGAGTTTAGCAAATCTTGTGATAGATGTCAGAGATTAGGAAAAATCTCTAAGAGAAATGAAATGCCTCAAAATCCTATCCTGATCATCGAAATTTTTGAACGTGTGGGGTATAGACTTCATGGGACCCTTTCCTTATCTCCCAGGGTTACCAATACATCCTACTTGCCGTTGACTATGTGTCAAAATGGGTCGAAGCTGTGGCATGTAGAACTAACGATCACAAAGTTGTGATAAAATTCATCAAGGAGACGATTTTTTCAAGATTTGGTACTCTACGAGCTATCATAAGTGATGGTGGCTCGCATTTTTGCAACAAGATATTTGCTGCGTTGATGAAGAAATACCTCATAACGCATAAGGTTACCACACCTTACCACCCACAAACAAGTGGACAAGTGGAGATTTCTAACAGGGAAATAAAGACTATCTTAGAAAAAACAGTCAATCCTTCAAGGAAAGATTGGTCTTTGAGATTGAGTAATTCACTCTGGGCCTATAGGACTGCATTCAAGACACCCATAGGGATGTCTCCCTACCGGTTAGTTTTTGGCAAGGCCTGCCATCTCCCTGTAGAACTAGAACATCGTGCATATTGGGCGATCAAACGCCTCAACTTTGATTTTGATAAAGCCGGTGAGAAGCGAAAGTTACAACTAGACGAGTTAGAAGAGATTAGAAATGACTCGTATGATTGTGCCAAAAGGTACAAAGAGCGTACCAAATTCTTTCACGATAGGCACATTCTTAGGAGGAATTTCATTCCTAATCAAAAAGTTTTGTTGTATGATAATAAACTCCACCTTTTTCTTGGAAAACTTAAGTCTCGATGGACTAGCCCATATATTATCCAAACAGTTTACCCCCATGGTGCTGTTGAAGTCCTTAATCCTAAGGACGGATCCACTTTCAAAGTGAATGGCCAACGTCTCAAACCGTTTCTCGAGTATGTTCCGCAGGAGGAAGTTCTTTTTCTCGATGATCCCGTCTATCAAAATTAACTATGTTTTCGTCTAGCTAAAGACGTTAAACTTAGCGCTTCTGGGAGGCAATCCATGCACTTCAAGGGACATTGTGTTAAATATCAACAGGAATATAAGGTCTTTCTCAGGTGCTATCTAACCCACTTCATTTCATTTTGTCAATTTCAATTTTACCTTTGCATGTATATGTTGAAATATTGAGGACAATATAATGTTTAAGTTTGGGGGTGTATGGGTTGGATTTCCACTTATTATTTTCTTCTTTTATACAAAAAAAATTGTAAAATATTTGGTTGGCAACTTTGTTGTATTTTTCTCAAAGTCTTAGCTTGTATCTTTTAAGCACTTAGTGAAAAATTTTAATCAGTCTTTCATTGGAAGCTATGATCTGGAGTCCCCATTTATGTTTCTCTTAGGCAAAAATTAGAGCAAAGTTATCTTTTGGTTTATAGTCACTTCTAATAAGTTACCAAGAGTCTAGATTGTATTAAAAGAGCTTGTTACCTTCTTTCTACCTAGAGTTTAAGGAAAAACTAGGTTTGATGAACTTTGACTTCCTTGTTCAATTGGTTGATTGATTAGAAGAAAAACAGAACTGGATTGTATACACCTTGTACAGCAACCATTGAATTAGACTGGGTACCTTGAAAAGGGCTGCCTACTTTTCTTAGAAAAATAGTGAAGAAGTAATATATAAAAAAAAAAAAAAAAAAAAGAGAAAAAGTCAAAGATCCAAAAGTTTATGTAAAGTTTTAGTAGGGTGAAAGCCATCAAGTGTAAAAATGTGAGTATACTGAAATATCACAGATAAAGCCCCTTAGAGGTATTAAAGTGAATATCCACACTTCTCACTACCCCAGACAGGATGCTAAGTTTAGAATTAAACCCTAAGTTACTCCAGTTATTCTTGAGTAGTTAGAAAGTTGAAACTCATTTTGGGAAATCGAATCTCTTAAATTTCTGAGTTAGAATCACTATCGCTTAAGGTCAATTTAAGTCTAAGTTTTGTCGTAGAGAAATAAGGGTTGGGACTCTATACCAAGCAGTACTTCTAATTGATTGACAAAAAAAAAAATATATATATACTTGTGCTTTTCAATATAAGTTTTGATTTTGACTATTTTTACTTCAAAGTTGTTTTCAAATTTTGTGAGTATATTTTCTGCAAACCCTCACGAGTCAAACTCGTCTACTAGGGGTAACCTAGCGGTTCAAGGGCTTGCTGCATTCGCTAAATGCAGTCGAGGTGCCTGCGAAAGTGGCAGTTTTATTTTCTAGAAACTAGAAAAAGGTAAGTTTGGGGGTGTGATGAGTGTTTCCAAACACTCAATTATACGCACATTTTCCGGATATTTATCTTGATTTTTGTACCTATTTCTCTATATTAAGATAATAATCATGATAAGCCTCAAACCACCACGTTGCATGTTAATTAGGCTTAATTATATATAAATAAATTCATTTTCTAGATAAATCTAATTACGTGTGTTTCTTGTGCAGAAAATCAACAATTTGGAATCAAAATCTCAAGGAAAAAGCATTTGGGCCCACTTTGGAATGCCCTAATCCTTTGGAATGCCCTAATCCTTAACTCATATTCTCCTCTTTTGTCTTTTTGTGCAAAGAAAAGTGGAGGCTACTTTTAGACTCTTCTACACACATTTTTCTCTATAAATAGAGCCTTCATTTCTAGAGAAAGGGTCCCATCTTGGTTCTCTTATCCAAGACTCCTTTATCTAAGACTCTTTGCCTATTCTCTTATTTTTTGTATTTTCATTTTCTAGTTATTTCCTTTTGGCTAATTAGTCTTGTAAGAAGTAGAAGAAGAAGAAGTTGTAATTTTCTCCATGAAATGAAGAAAAGTTCTTTCATCTCTTATCTTCCCTCTCTTGCAATGACATTAGGCTAAGTTCCCCTCCATTGGAGAGTGGAAAAGCCTAGAGCAAGTTCTTGTGTTATTTTTTATTTCATGCCTTTCTTTTATTTAAAATGCTTATGAATTCTCTTTAAGTTTCTTGCACCTTTTATTCTTAATATAGATACTTTATGCTTAGATTAGATCAAGATAAAGTATGCTTAAACTAGATAATTGGTAGTAGGAAGTTTTCAAAGAATTCTACTTTGTTTATGTTCCCTTATTTCATTTCATTTGCAAAACTTTCCGATCTAAGTAGCTAACACCAAGCCCTTACGATTGAGTTATAAAAAGGCTTGAAACAAAGAATTGCTCATCAACATGTTCTAGGTAGATCCACCTCTAATGGTGTTTTAATTTCATAAGTTTACTTGCTTTTAATTTCACTTACTTTAGTTTCTTTTCTAGTAATTTTACATTTTCTTATAGGTTCAAAAATACAAAGAAAAACAGTTTTAATTTCTTTTAGTTAATTTGAATTTTAACTTCTTAGCTTAACTCTATTCCTCCTTTCTCTTGGGTTCGATCCTCTACTTGCCCCACAAGTAAGGTAAACGTAAGATTATTATTAACTCCGGTGAGAAGAACAACGATAGTCTCATCAGCCGGGTTGGTGCCTAACACCTTCTAACCCCGTAATTTGATCCTCGAACTCAGTTATTTTTTTAAGTAGATTAGTTGTCTTTATCCGTTTAGAGTCAAAATTTAGTTCCTAGACCGTAATAACTAGGTGGCGACTCCCAAACCTCAAAGGTCAAAAGCGGATCCGCGCACCCCGCGGATCGAGGACGCTTTCAGTAACCCCCTCTTTCAAGAGCACACAATCCAACTTCATGTTGATGTCAACTATGCGTTGATGCCAGCGTCGTGTTGATGTAATCCCATTTCAGAAAACACGTAATCCATCTTCATATTGATGCTAGCTCCATCCTGATGCCAGCTCCATACTGATGTAACGCCTCCTTGTACTCCAACTCCATGTTGATGCTAATTCTATATTGATACCAACTCTGTGCTGATACCAACTCCGTGCTGAAGTCAGTTTCTGTACTGACGTTAGCTCTGCGCTAATGAACCTCGTTTTAATCTTATTCATCTTTAAAAAAAAATAGTTGTCATCACTAAAAATTGAACCAGACTTAATAACTCATCATACATTTCATATTGTTACCCATATAATATTCTTCCTAGTGTGTAGGTGACAAGCGATAACATGAATTCGTTCAAGATAACAATTGATTTTCTATCTACCATCTATAACATTGAAGAAAGTTTTTGAACATTTCTTAATGAAAAAAATGCATTCCCTTCTTGGGAATATTTATCTGACATTCGTCCTCAAAAAGAGTATTAATTTAGAATGTCCATTTAAAAAAAACACAAAAATCAAAATTTTGAAATTTAAAAAAAAAAGGTTGTATTCCCTTATTGGGAATATTTATCGAACTTTCGTCCTCAAGAAATGTATTAATTTAGAACGTTCATTTAAAAAAAACAAAAAAATTACTATTATATTTCTCAAAAAAAAATATATGTATACATATGTATATCAAAAACATCTTTTAATTATGAGCGTCATGACTACAAAGAATTGAGAATTAATGAATGACATAGGTATCCTATCAAATTGTGAAGAGTTAGAGTCGATTCAATAAGAAAATTGAAGACGACTCAAGAAACCTAAAGATTATCATCATACTCTCTTCAATCCCTTTTGATTATTCTTGGCCCGCATGAGTATAAATTACAAATGATAAAACAATAAAAAATAGGTAAAACTGGGACATTTATCACATTTCTCAGTCTAAGACAATAAAAAATCTCATTCATCCAACAAAAGCTTTCTTTTTAAAAGTACCAACTCGAGTTTTCATTATCCTTCAATTACTTAGAATTGGGGTATGCCATCCCACATTATGGCAATTTTGAAAAAATGAAAACAAAAAAGAAAAAAAATGAGAATGTCATTTCAAATATATATATATATATACCTTTCAAAGTAGCTCGGATAAAAATTCAATGAAGTATGGTTAAAATCATTAATCATCTCAAAATTCATCAAATCAAAGATTTCAATCGAGTTTTGCGCCACAAAATTGAGGAATTAATAAGGCAAACCTTGTCAGACCCCGTGTTTGGGTAGTCACTTTCCATCAATCACCCAATTTCATCAAATCTAAGATTTCAAACGAGCTACTTGCCATGAAATCAAAGAATCCAAAGAGACTAAACCCTCTCAGACCCCATGCATAACTGTCTTCTAAATCCATCATCCCACTTGATGCTCTCAAACGTGCGTAAATGGGTTCTTTCTGACTCATGTAAAATAAGATGTAGTTTTCTTCTCACCAAAAAATAGAATAAAAGGCAAATTTCCATTTTAATATATCCATTATATCCAATTACATTTCAAGCTTATACCATTTCTTCAAAAACTTCAACCCTATCTAGGTTACATCCTTAAATTAAGTCATCTATTATTGTGAAATGATTTAAAAATAATACTTCTACCCCGAATGTTCATTGACAATGAAGGAATAACTTTCTATGAGAAGTTTATAAGAAGTATATTGTGATTTGAAAGGGCACAATAAAAACTTACAAAAGTGTTGTGAATAAAAGAATAAAATCATAGTAAGATCAAACACCATAGGCATGATTAAAACCTAAAAGGGCATCAATGCGCAAAAATTATTGAGTCAACCTTAGTGAAAATCATAGTTGGCACCATGGGCATGAATAATAAAAAAAATAAAAAATAATAAAAATAAAAGAAATATCATCTTTATCCACCAATCACTCTCTAGCTCGACAATGCTTGAAGTTTGAATACTCTTCAATCTGTCAATATCTCATATATATTCTAAAGTCCACCACTTATCACCAATCATCACACAATCTTTTATCTCATCATCAACCACCATCTAGTCATTTTCTATACTTTTGTCGATATCCGATGGTGGGGATGATTCTAAAAGACCTTAAAGAGAATTGAGGAAAACTACTATCTATTTAATAGGCACACTCTGGTCAATATTAAACAAAGTTTGATTCTTGATATAGTCATTATGCTCATACTAAAAGGATAACTTAAAAATAAATAAATAAAACAAAGACTTTTCTACATGCATCATGCAAACTAGTACTTCGGGTCTCTTTTGAAAAGTTCAATCTATTCCTTAAAAACAAATATTGAATTATCTGAGGTCAATAAATATCAAAATTATTTTGCCTAAGCACTTTCTTAGCAGTATTGTTCCTCACTAAGAGCATAAAACTACTTGTTGCTCCTCAGTAAGAGCCTAAAATTGCTTGTTGCTCATCAGTAAGAACTTAAAATCATTTTTTTTCTTTAGTAACAGCCTAGACTACATCTTACCCCTCAGTAAGAGTTTAAAACTATTTATTGCTCCTTAGCAAGAGCTTAAAATTATTTTTTGATCCTCAGTAAGAACCTAAAACTCCTCAATAAGAGCTTAAAACTACTTGTTGCTCTTCAATAAGAGTTTAAATTACATTTTACTCCTTAGTAATAACTTAACACTTCTTGTGACGCCCCGTCAAACACTAACACAAATCCCAAGGTACTAGGTGGCACCTCGAAATTTGGGCATGGCTCTCTCTGTTTATGTTAGTGTTCCACGGAATTCGAAAATATCGTAATCTAATATACCACAAATTCAGACCATATAGAAAGACAACACGAAAATAACAGTGAAAGACTGAAAATATCTAATACAAGAGTATATCAGAGTGCGGAAGTTTAACAATATACAAGATTTTCAAAGTACTCTTACTCTAATACAAACCCAACACTCACTCCAAAATCTACATACATCTTAGACGAAATTGACATCATTAAGGGGTGTAGCCCTAGTGCTCACCAAGCAATAGACTCTGATCGTCGATCTGACCGACCAGATACTCCTCACTTAACGACTCTGCACCTGTCTCGGTAACTGTAAATGCTAAAACTAAAAAAAAAATAGGAAGGAAAGGGTGAGTAACGATGGTTACCCAGTAAGTCCACAACCAATTCCTATTAATAACCTCCCCTAAAAATGATCGAGTAAGTATGCTAAACAGTTTAACAAATGCAAGATTTTACAAAAGAAAATACGATTAACTAGTACATATAGCCAGGGATGAGCAACTAAAAAGTTTTAAAGATTCACATGGCATCAATCATCAGTACTCATTATATACTTTCATTTGTATCCAACTATGATTCATCACATTGAAATAACAAGCATGCTTGCAGTTTATAATTTAAAATATAGCAACAAATACATAGTATAATTGGTGGAGTATTGGAATTAAAGAATTAGGATTCATGACTGGATCGCTCCCAGTCGGGATATGATGTTACAACATAAATCTGGCTTTTAGTTCCTGATTTTGTGGTCAGTCGCTGCTCTTACCATACTGGTGACCATTTATCCGGTTCAGGCGGGCCATTTGACGTGACCGTAAGCAATGGGTCTCTTTCCGATGTGTCATAACGTTCGACTACTACTAGATTGTTAGTGATCACTAACTAATCATCTTCGTCTATGCCTATCAGGCATGCATGTGATTCTCAAAATAATACTCCATTCGTATACGACCACCTTTACAATACACGTTCACTGGTAAAGATAAGAAAGGAATGGACCCGGATTCCAGTTGTGACTCCATTCTCATACGCGTCCCATACCACGTATGAGCTTGGTGGTCCCTACCGTACATCCCAGGATAGTACATCCCTCCGGATGATGTGACGCACTATCCCTTCAGGCATTCACAGACCCTTTAACAGCTCACAAAATAGCTACATATATATATATATATTGTTTTTCATTTAAAACAAAAAAAGAATTAACAGAACAGGGTTGAGAATGGATATCCAGTTCCTACCATGCAACTGTGGCCACCCGACCTAGAATAAACAACAATACTCGGAGCCTCTGCGTCAACATAAATTTATATAAACATGCAACATTTTCATTAATAACCTGGATATCCTTTCACCAACCTACATACAACATACAACGTAAAATGCAGACATCACCCCTCAGGTGTGACTCTGACATTTTACCTATTCATCCCTTTCCCATTCTACCGTGTTCTCACTTCTCGACTTTCCAAACAAAGTATTTCTTTTCCAAGCATCTAAAATCACTTTTATCATTCGATAAAAAAACTATCCAATTTTTTGTTATAACGGGGGTCCCAATAAGTATGCGAAGGCAAACTGCCAAAATTGGGAAAATCGATGAAAATTTATTTTTTTTTTCTGCTTCGTTTGAAGGAGTTACGGGGGTCATAAATAGTCGATTTGGCATGTTAAAAGCATGAGAAGTTCAAAAAAAATATCTGACAATTTTTTCGAACACTTTTTGGTTTTCACGGTAGCACCATGAATAGTGCACGGCGGCACACAGTAGCACCGTGAATAATGCACGGTGCCATCGTCAGAACGCTGGAATTTCACGAATTTTTCCATTTTTTCTTCGTTTTTCGCTCGTTTTCATTCTAATAACCCACCCACGAATCCAATAATTAAATCACAATAAAATACATCAAATACCTTAGGTCTAGCATGAATTTGAAGCAACTACAACAACATTCTACGATTTTTAAAACACAACAATAGTTTCGAAAGATCCCTAAATGTAATTTTTCTGAAATCTACGATTATTAATAAGAGTTGAGAGTCCCTTACTCTTGTGATTGTTGGACACGATAAGCTAGCTTGAAAATGAAGGAGTGGCGGTCCGGAACATCTAATTTGGTGAATTTGATTGCCAAACAAATCGGTTTGGTTGCAAAACCCTCGATGGAAGTGTTCTTCCCCTTTCTAATGACAAACAACGACTCTCCTACGATTTGGATGAGGCTCCAAGTGGTTATAAACAAACCCACTTGCTGATTTTTTATGAGAACCCAAGAGAACGAAAAGGAAATGGAGATTGAATGGGGTGAGCACGTGGAGCTCGACAACGCCGACGACTTTGCCTTCTTCGTCGAGGTTCAACTCGGACTCGTTTGCGATAGATTTTGATGTGAAGGGTTAAAACCCTAGGTTTGGAAGAATGGCTGAGTTGAATTCTTTAGAGAAAAAAGGAAGAAATGAAATAAAAGAAAGTTCTCTTTCTTTTAAATAAGGGCTGGGGGTATTTTTGACATTTTTATATATTTCTAATTTCGATCAAATCTTAACCATTCGAACTCGAAAAATGACAAATGAATATTCCATTTCGATTAATTTTTTGTTGTGGACCTAATAGTGCTGTCTAATTTTTCTGATTCTCGTTCTAACAAAATTTCACTGTTTTGGGTCCCACTTAATGTGAAATTCGAGGATTTTATAATTTTTTCATCTGAACTCGAATTCGAACTTGTTTACAGGCTAAAGTATATATTTCAATCATTTTGAACCTAATGACGGAGTTGGTTTTCGTTAAAAATGATCGGAACAATATCCGAGTGTTTTACTCTAATTTCCTTCTATGGCATTTTCCTTGAATTATCACCATTTGATTTCTTCGAGATACGAGTTAAAAATCCGTGGTGTTACATTCTCCCCCCCTTAATAAAAATTTCATCCTCGAAATTGAAATTGTACCTTATCAAACGTTGTTAGCATTCCACTAACAGGACATGTATAACAAACGATACTTATCTTCAATTATCGTCTACCCTTGGTTCTAAGCTAATCTCATTTTTCAATTCCTAAACCTTAGGTCACCTATTTTCCATCAACCCAACACATGCATTGATTAATCACTACAATTCATTCTCATACTCCAACTAATTCATCTTTTGTATAACTCTAAGACAATAAATTAGCTCACAGTATACCAATTCCTCAACAATCTTTATCAATAATTCTTTCACACCTTCTCTATCCTTTATCTTTGTTTTTCTCACCAACTACATCGTCCATTATGCGTACTTGTACTTGCAATAGAAATTTATTCCTCAATACGCAGTCTTACTACAAACACACCATTACTATAATGCAGTATTTACCAACACTAACTTCGCAATTCGTATTCAAATCCTTTATTCCTAATACACCAATATATCTACATTCGACTCAAGATTCCATGTTCTGTTTACCGTGATATCACCTCGAGGCCTTTGTCAGGATCTTTATGATTTATAACCTTAATCAAGAAGGTAAATCCTACATCAAATAAATTATTTCGCAAACTGACCACGTGTGAAAGGTTTGACAAATACTTCTTCAACATAGACATGTGGAACACGCGATGAACCTGCTCGAGATCTGTTCACCTACTTCAAACAGTCCCACAAGCTGCAAGTCATACGCTTTCTTTCTCTACTCCCAAATTCACAGTATCGACTAGCTACTGTTCAAATATCATTATAATGTCAAATAATCCTTATTCATGAAATGTTATTTTGCCTAAATCATACATAATTTCACTTATCATCTAATATTGCTATTACAATAATTAGCCTTTACAAATCTCACGACTATCTCTCATGACTTTCAATTCACAAGCAATATTGCTATCTTACCTTCTTCATCTATTTTCTTACAATTCCATTAAGTTATCATTAATGCAACTTTGTATCAAACATATTCTTTTTCGCATCTTACATTGACCCACGTCCTAACTTATACTCCACTAAGTCTATCTTCTTTTGCATACTACATGCCCTTTCGAAATGGTATGCTACCATTTCCAAATTTCATCAATTCTTCCACTTAGATCATATATAATATCAATTGTTACACATACACAATCAGATTACTAGTTTTGCAAATAGTCCTCATCTACTCACACTCTTCAACCCTCTTAACACCTAAAACATATTCATTAATTAACAAAACACGTTACGATCCACCCCTTATTATACCCGCCTTGTTTTCTAACTCTTCTTTACTGTAAGTCTAATCTTTTTAACAATACTTTTAACTTATACAATCATCAAATCCAACATGCTCTACTATTCATAAATTTACTCCTTACCTCTCCTAATGAAATATCTCTCTCACACATTAAGTTACCTCCAAATACTCGTTCATTTGTGTCATATACAAAATTTCAATTTTTGGTTGAACACTTTTATTCTGTAGGTTCTTACTTAATCTCTTAAAAACCTCATTCTTTCTTCACGAGGTACCATTCTAAACATTACTTACCCACACATACTTTTAGCCTTTACTTACACAATCTCAACCATATTATTTTCATGTTATAATTATATTTGTCCCCATAACACACATTTTCACGTATAATGTTCTTTTTTACCCTACTCTATTATACCTATCTCATCAATCTTCTTTGCCCCAAAGTACTCAACAACTTTTTAACAATCAAAATCTTCTAGTGGCGTAGATAGTTTTATTACTCGATCTGTCTCTATAATTTATAACTCTAGTAAGGGTGTAAAATCTTAGCAAAAGTATTTAATCTAAAGGAATCAATATTGAATAGAAATCCGATTTCTAACATTACAATTAGAAATTGTACCTTCCAAAATTTCGTCGGAGACAGGTACTTTCTCCTGGATCACAACCCTTGCTTGCGACTGTGATAGGTGGCATTCTCTCCTTATATGTCCCACCTGACCACACGCGTAGCATGTCAATGCTTTTGTCTTCATAGGTTTCAGTGGAGTGGGCAGTTGGAAAGATGGAGCCTGTGGTCCCTGAACCTGCCTCGTTGGTTCTCTTGGCCCTGCTAGCCTTGTTGGAATTCCAGCGGCTCTATGACTCAGTGATGAGGGAACCCCACAACTCGGTGGTGGAGTAGCTCTATACTATGGGTAAACTAAACCCGGGGCGATTGGCCTCAAATACATCGGCCTCTTGGCCGGGTCTGATCTAGAAGGAAGAGAGGTTGAGGGTTGACTGGTCTTTCCCTAGCACATCTGTAAATCCATCCCCTCTCGTTTTCGACCACTAGTTCGGTCTGCTTGTGATGATATAAGCATGTCATCGACCTTGTTAAAATCTGATGACCTTATTGTTCCTTGAATTGGCCCATCTAACATCTTTCTGAGCCACGCATATTTAATTAGTTGATGTCGACCTGAATATTGTACCCCTTTATGTCCCAACTTACCACATTCATAGCATGCCATTACTCTTTCTTTTGTCTGATTTAGTAGCATATGTTGTTGTTTCTTGCAAAACTCTTCCATTTCTCTAGCGAGTATTTCTATAGTCTCGTTACTTATGTATAGTCATTTTCCCCATGACCCTGCTAGTTTTGTAATTGTTTGCCTCTTGTTGGATCCTAACTGTCCTTCTTCAAATAGGCTTGGAGGCGATGATTGTACTATCCCTATTTCTTCTTGTAGTCCTCTCTGTGCTGGGATATCTACTCTAGGGTCCTTTTGGGATTCATCCTTAAGATGGTGGTAGAGTTTTTCTTCTATTCTTTCTAGTCTTTTCGTTAATTGACCCACGATGATCATTTGAGCCTCAAACATCTCCAATTGTCTCCTTTCCATGCGTGTCTGACTCTGGGATAACCCCAAGACTGCTTCTATCAATTGTTCTATCTTGGTGAGTTGACTCAACCCAGGTAGGCCTTCCCCACCAGTTTGACTCATTGTCATGGGTCCAGTTGTAACTCTGTTTTCTTGCCTCTTTTCCTAGCCTGCAAGTTCATGAATTTTCTATTTATCCGAAGCAAGACATTTCTCCGAACTACGTCAACATCATTCTTAAGGAAGCATTAACTACTATTATAATAAGGAATCTAGTAATGAACACCATTTTCATCACTATAGAGTGAACCTAGAATTTTATCTTAGGCTTACTAGGCTCTACAGACTTCTAGACACAGAAAAGCTCGCAATCCCAATACGGAACTACTGATGAGCTCAGATATAGAATTCCTAGTGACGCTCTATGATTATCTCTAATGTCTGTAGTATCAACTTATTCTTCAAAACATAACAGATCTGTATCCCATACAGATCTAATGCTATGCTCTAATACCATCTGTGACGCCCCGCCAAACACTAACACAAATCCCAAGGCCAAATACAAAGGTACTAGGTGGCACCTCGAAATTTGAGCGTGGCTCTCTCTATTTATATTAGTGTTCCACGCTCGAAAACATCGTAATCTAATATACCACAAATTCTGACTATATAAAAAGGCAACACGAAAATAACAGCGAAGGACTGAAAATATCTAATACAAGAGTATATCAAAGTGTGAAAGTTTAACAATATACAAGATTTCCAAAGTACTCTTACTCTAATACAAACCCAATACTCACTCCAAAATCTACATACATCTTGGACGAAATTGACATCACTAAGGGGTGTAGCCCTAGTGCTCACTAAGCAATAGACTCTGATCGTCGATCTGACCGACCAGATACTCCTCACTTAACGAATCTGCACTGTTCGGTAACTACAGTGCTAAAACTAAAAAAAAAATAGGAAGGAATGGTGAGTAACGATGGTTACCCAATAAGTCCACAACCAATTCCTACTAATAACCTCCCTCTAAAAATGATCGAGTAAGCATGTTGAAAAGTTTAACAAATGCAAGGTTTTACAAAGAAAATACGATTAATTGGTACATATCGCCCAGGGATGAGCAACTAAACAGTTTTAAAAGATTCCACATGGCATCAATCATCAGTACTCATTATACACTTTCATTTGTATCCAATTATGATTCATCACATTAAAATAACAAGCATCTTTGTATAGACACCCCATTTTTGCATCCGCCTGATTAATCAACTCGTCAACCCGATCGCAATGATTCCCAATGATGGATGTGTATTCTATTGCTTTTTTTGTTACCAGATGTGTTTCAGAAATCCGGATGAGGTATCTCGAACTGACAAAACCTTAGAAACCACGCTACGCTAGGAAAATACGACCCCAGAAACATAGAAATCATCATCTTGCAACCAAAAAGAAGCTTCACGATAAAAATCACTAAAAAACTATCAAATTACCAAAATACCCCTAACCTCAAAACAACCCTAGAGCCTACGTTACGCTTAGGAAAACTCATTCAAACACATAAAACAACAAATCGAAATCAAATAAATCATTTTGCCAATTTTCACAGAATTCGACAAAATTACGAAAATGCCCCTCATAAAGTTCACGACCATTTCACACAAAAATTTTTATAAATAACACAAAATAATATTTCCATTGAATTCCTTACGAAAAATTGATTCTAAAACATTAACAAAAACGACTTAAAACGTGAAAAGTCCTCTCCGGGGCAAAACGGTAATTTCACAATTTTTATAATAAAAAAATTCGAAATTAATAAATAAAAAATTAAATAATTTAAGTGAAACATTAATGAAATTAATTTAAAATTTTGAACCTAAAAAATCGATCAATCGGACTTCTCAGGTAAAATTATTGAGGGTTCGTGAGATATTTCTTTAAGGACCCCTCCATTTGGGGGTCCAAAGAATTAAAGAAATAATGAAGGGGGTTCTCCAAAAATTTAAAGTAAATCAAGCAAGACTAAAGTCAAGGTATTAAAGTCAATCAAGTGAGACTAAAGTCAAAATTAAAGTCATTAAGCAAGACTAAAGTCAAGATATTGAAAGTCAATCAATTAAGACTAAAGTCAAAACATTAAAAGTCAATCAAAGAAGACCAAAAGTCATAATAGAATTCTAATTAAATAATAACTCTATCTAATAGAGTTCTAACTTAAAAATAATTCTACCTAAAACAATTTGAATTAAAACACAATTCTACCTAAAACAATTCTAATTAAAACACAATTCTCTAAAACAAGTCAACTAAAACACAACTCTGATTAAAAGAGATCTAAAATTAAACACTAACTCTATCCAAATAACTCTTAAAAAAATCTATAAATAGAGGTGCTCACACCCTATTTTCGTATCAAATAATAAACCCTAAGAGAAGTAGGTCTAGAAGCTCCCCTAGCCCCCCATAAACCCTAGTTTTGGAGCCCCAACTCCTTAGCTAACATCCCTCCTTCAATTTTAGTCTAGAAAACACCCAAAAGCCTTCTAAAAACACCCCCGAATCCTCAACGAACTTGAAGAGTTCAGATTCAAAAACAAGGAGATACCTTGCCTCGGAGATCCGAAGTCAAATCCGGAAACAGAACGAAGCAAGGGAGCACGGTACAAGGAGTTCTTTTTGTCAGATCTGAGGAACCAAGTCCTTGCCATCGGAAAGGTGAATTTTTATTTTTATTTATTTTTATCTAGGTTTTAGCAATGTAATTTACTTGGGAAGTTAGTAGAGACCGGCTTTGGCCGGGCGGGGTTGGTGCCTAACACCTTCCAACCCCGTAACTTGATCCCCGAATTCAGATTTTTTTATGGTAGATTAGTTCTTTTATCCATGTTAGAGTCAGTTTGGTTCCTAGACCACAATAACTAGGTGGCGACTCCCAAACCTCAAGGGTCAAAAGCGGATCTGCGCACCCCGCGGATCGAGGGCGCTTTCAGTGGCGACTCCACTGGGGACTATTGAGGATCAAACTTGAAAAACCCCAAGTATGGGAGCATTGCCAAGATGACCTAATTTTTTTTTATTTAGTTGATTTATTTTATTTATTTTTTCTCTTTATTTATTTTTTTATCTTGATTGTAGATGATTTTGGGTATTGCATTTTTTTTTCCAATTAAGGATCACTTTTTGATGACTCCTAAATAATGAAAGATTCAAATTAACCTATGAAAATGATGGAATGATAGAGGTGGACAGAAATATTAAAACGTTTTTATAGAATATTCTAGCAAGAATTAAGTCTGGGAGCCTATTAATAAAATATAGATCTCGTCGAGTAGATTAATTTAGAATCTGAGTTCACTCAATTTCGTTATCGGAAGCCTTAGATATCATCGATGCAAGTTCAATCTGTAAATCTGGAATTATTTCTGAATGAAAGTTGGGACAGCAATTTAAAACTTTTTTAGAGAATATTCTAGCAAGAATTAAGTCTGGGAGCCTCTTAATAAAATATAGATCTCGTCGAGTAGATTAATTTAGAATCTGAGTTCACTCAATTTCGTTATCGGAAGCCTTAGATATCATCGATGCAAGTTCAATCTGTAAATCTGGAATTATTTCTGAATGAAAGTTGGGACAGCAACGTTAAAACTTTTTTACAGAATATTCTAGTGAGAATTAAGTCTGGGAACCTCTTAATAAAACGTAGATCTCGTCGAGTCGAGTAGATTAATTTAGAATCTGAGTTCACTCAATTTCGTTATCGGAAGCCTTAGATATCATCGATGCAAGTTCAATCTGTAAATCTGGAATTATTTCTGAATGAAAGTTGGGACAGTAACGTTAAAACTTTTTTACAGAACATTCTGGTGAGAATTAAGTCTAGGCACCTCTTAATAAAATGTAGATCTCATCGAGTAGATTAATTTAGAACTTGAGTTCACTCGATTTCGTTATCGGGAGCCTTAGATATCATCGATGCAAGTTCAGATTGTATTTTCCTAATTCACAGAAAATCTGAATTTATCTAATGTTGGCACAATTAATGTTCTTGAGAGTGAGCTCATCTCAACCATTGTCATTCTATCATCAATGTAACACCTATTGGAATCTCAATTTATTTTGGATCACCCAAAAGTGATCATTGATTGGACCTTAAAAATTATAAAAATTATGCCTATTGCAATGTTTGTTTGATCATTATCATATGCCATATTATTGATTAATTTACCATGATCTTGCTGTGAAATACATGATTGATGTTGATCGTAATGTTAATGTGCTTATGTGATGGGAATAATGTGATCTTAATGAATATTCATATGATTTGAATGATTTTGGTTTTGATTAAATGTATGATGGTTTGATTGGATCCATGGGCCCATTTGTTTGAAAAAGGTCCCGGGCACACCCCACCCTGTTTTGCACACACCACATGCACGTTTACTATTTTACTCACTTACACGTCCCATTTAGCCAACGTGGCACTAGTGCGTGGCCCGGTCTCTTCGGAGATGCGACGTCATTCATGAAACCCACAACTCCAGTCACGTACCTTAGGGTATATCAAACTGGGGGCATCAATACCATCTGATCAGGTGATTCTGAGAAGTATGTTGATGCACCCAGGCTGGAGCGACCTGAGCCTTTGACCTATTGTAAGCCACACAGTCACATGTGTCCCGATTGCCAACGTAGTACTATACGTGGTCGGTCCCCTCGTGGGATGCCAAACCATTTATGAAAGCTACAACTCTTGACTCGTACCCGTAGGTATAAAAGATAATCTAAGTATATCAATTGCATTCTCTTGGTCAAAACCGGTGCCTAAGCAAGATCTTGCCCCGTTGTACCCTACTGTACGAGGGGGATAGACTACGTCTATTCTAGACGAGAGGTATTTAAGTGGGCCCTTGCTCAGCATTGTGCGCCCCTCTCAACTGGAGATCGAACTGGCTTTTTTTGACTTCAGAGAAGTGAATTGAGGTTTTAGATTATCACCTATACGGTATATCAAACCAAGTCACCACGTATCGAAAGGTATATAGGTGTGCTTGGGCAAGGGTGGCTAGATAAAAATGCATTGCACGTAGTAAACCTAGAGTCTAGAAGCCTTCCTATAGGTCACGACACGAATTGACTATGGGTGTTCCTGGGTTGCTTTATTCAATCCAACCAACAGGTAGGTGGGCAGGACCGATCCAGAATAATCACAAAAATCCGCAACATCGGTCCTACCCAATCGGTGAAATGTACTGATTAATTTGAACCACTTAAACCAGTTGACCCAATGGACAAATTGATCAAACTGATCAATACCAAATCAGTTGGACTAATTGGTTTCACTTTTAAAGATTCAGACCACTTTATCTAGAAAGATTCTATCTTAAGATCAAATTAATCAAAGGTTCAATCCCAATCAGGGGTAGACCCGCATCTAACCTTTCTCACTTTCTTGGTCACTATAGACTTATGGTGCATTTGGATTCGATTTTCCGTCAGACTTGGGCTATTTTATATCAAAACTTTTATCATTGTGGTTAAGAGTCAAACCTTTAGAGTCAATGGTTAACCTTGGTTTACTTCCAATCAGGTGATAATTGGTCCTAAACGTTCTAAACCCCCATCTGTACCACTTTGGGTCCGTGAAAAGAGTCGTCTTTCTAGAGTACCATTGCTAAGTAGTCAATCTTTGCCACAAGAAGAAACGAGTACCATGGATGAAGCTGCGCTCCGTCAGATTTTAGAATCTTTTCAAGCCCAGATTATTGCCTCTGTCCAAACACAAATCGAATCCCTGAAAATTGAAAAGGGAAAAGATAAAGCTATAGAACCTCAGGATGTGTTTGACCTCGTTGAAAACCAAGAAGATGATCAGTTACACGTTGACCCTGTCCTAGCTCATCGAATAACTCAAGTTGAAACTGCTTTGAAGAACATCAAAGACCCTGATGATCTTACTCTTGGATTAGGGTCAATGACCTTGTTTCCCACGGTCCGTCTACCAGAAAAGTTCACAATGCCAGATATGGAGAAGTTTGACGGTATTGGATGCCCTAGGACTCACTTAAAAGTATATGTCGGCATAATGCAATCTCAGGGTCTAAGTGAAGAACAGATGGCTCAACTTTTTAAAGAACCCTGACAGGTCCTGCACTACGCTGGTTAATGTCATTGGACTCATCTCGGGTAAGAACATGGCATGAATTGATGAAAGAGTTTATTGGTCGATATTCATTCAACACGAATATTGAACTCACAAGAAGAGATTTAGAAACTAAACTACAACAAAAACCTGGGGAAACTTTCACTGAGTTCATTGCTCGATGGAGAGCTAAAGCCGCTCAACTGTGGGACCGACCTCAAGAGAAGGAACAAGTTAAGATTATCCTCAGGAATCTCACTCCAAATTATGCCAAGTACTTGATGCCTCAGTACCTTCCTACTTTTCAATCCCTCCTTGAGGCTGGAAAAAAGTTGAGGATGCCTACTCTTCGGGACTTTTTGGTAACTCGTCTGAGTCAAAACCCAAACATTTCAAACCTAATGTCAATTCCTTACAAGTGGCCAACACCTCCTTCGCACTATCTCCTCAAGCTACTCAACCTTCACAAACTAAGCCTAGAAGACAGTTTGCCAATCTTGGAATGTCCCTTAGTGTTGCTTATCAAAAATTGATGAAAAGGGGATGGTTGACCCTTTACAACCTAAGCATTTGCCTAATCCTCTTCCCCCAAACATGGATAATGGGCAATTCTATGAATTCCATCAGATGCCTGGTCATGTTCTTGACAGGTGTATTACTCTCAGACATGCTATCCAAGACCTTATTGAGCAAGGAAAAGTCACCATACCCACTCCTACTACTCCCAATGTTAAGACTAACCCTTTGCCTACTTTTCAAAATCAACCCCCTCCTACTCTGAACCTAATATCCATATCCAAACCCGAATCAATTGATCCAGTTCCCTTCATTCACCAAATGGGTCTTAACAGTGCATTCGCTCCATGCCAGAATGAGCACAACTACCCTAAGGCAGCGACAGAACTGAAGAACAGGGAAATTATTGAAGCAACGGATTGTCGCGAATATGACAGAGGCTTGAATCAAAATATGAAGAGATAGTAAAAGCAGGCAAGTTCAAGTCATCCATCGAAGATAACCGAAGTGGCATAGACTCTAGATTTGTGTCCCTCTATTCATAATGATGTCATCTTTTAAGTTTTCTTAGTTTTTTTTAGCTTCAATTGCGTCAGTCTTTGAATTCAGTTAGCCATCTTTATTTTTGGGTTTTAGTAAGGTTTGTCAGTTTGTGTTCTTTTTTATTCTAATAAAGAAGCTTTTGATTATCATGTGTGCAATAATGATGTGAACATAAAATCTAACATGAGAAATGAACACTTAAACTCACTAATCAAATTTGATAATATTGGAATTAAAGAGTACACTCAAGAAGTGCAAATTGGTGATACATTATCCTCAAGAGAACATGAGAGAGTAGTAAACTTACTTGAGAAATTCAACAATGTTTCTTGCATGGTCTCATAAGGATATATGGATGGATCGCATAAAAAATATAGATCAAGACATAAAGTCAAGTGATTTCAAAGTCAAAGATTATTGGTCAAAAATGATATAGTTGAAAGGCATCGACAAAGACACTAAGACTTACAAGTGGATCTACCAGGTTTCTCACTCAAAAGAGGAGAATTTTCATTCATAAGAGAATAAAAGACTTTCTCGAAGTTTTAGAGTTAGAAAACTCAATCATACTCATTTCACAAAAGAAGACTGAAGAATATTCATTCTCAAAAGAAGACCTTGCTCGACAGAGCAATTCAGATATCGAATTCCTGAAACTTTGACCAAGTCAAGCAGCATTCACCAAAGGAGGCCTTCTTTGGTCGAACCATTTTCCTGTCTTACCAAGAAAAAGAAAACCTTCTTTAGCCCCTTGCAGCCTCTAAAAAAAAATCAAATAGCCTATTTCTTTTCAAACCACACCAAGCAAACTTGGGAGGGAATCTTAGTATGAACTACGTTTTGACCTGATCCCAAAAGGAAAAAAAGAAATATTTGGGGTACGTAGGCAACCTGAGAAGTTACTTCAGGCCCGGTCATTAAAAGAAAAATGTATTCTCTTAAGGAAAGTGTCATCCAAAAGAGAAATCTACTATTGAAATGTTCAAAAGAAAAGAATGCCAAACTAAGGGCATTAGAAAAAAGAATCAGAAGAATTGATAAAAAGAAAAGAATGCCAAACTAGGGGCATTTAGAAAAAAAAATCAAAATAATTGATAGAAAAGAGAGAATCAAACTAGGGGCATTTTGGGAAGTTGAGCCTTATACCTTTTCTTTCTAAACCATATCCTAAGCCCACCTATTAAGTCCTCCTGAAGGCTAATTGACTCGGTTAAGGTGCAGGAAACTGAGAATCGTCGATTTGGTTACACAAGATCATCAAGAAAAAAAAGAGAAGCCCGCTAAGTCGAAAACCTGAAAAGGCGGCTTAGGCAAAATTTAGGGCATAACCATAAAAAAGAAAGCCTGCTAGGTTGAAAACCTGAAAAGGCGACCTAGGCAAAAATCAAGGTATCATCAGAAAAAGAAAGAGCAAAGCCCGCTAGATTGAAAACCTAAAGAGGCGATCTAGGCAAAAATTAGGGCATCATCAAATGGGAGGAAAGGTCCCGTCAAGAAGAAAAATTCAGAAGGAAGCTTGTGCAGAAACTGCAGAACCATTCAATCCCGATATTTGTCTTTTAGCCAAGAGCTCACATCCGACAAAGACAATATTGAAGTCGAAAAAATCAGAAGTCATCTTGAACATTGTAGGATCTTCAAAAGTATGTTTACTTGTTCAAGTGTTCGCTAATGGAAGATGTAGAATCATCAATCACTTTGAAGAGGAAGATCTTTTATTCTAATATTTATCAAGATTTTTTAAGTCCAGCTCAAGCATTTTTCAAAAGAAATTCGAAAGAAAATGATCAATTCTTTATTGCACATATGATAATCTTAAGAGTCTTAAATTTAAGAGAATGTCAGTTCTTCTATCTATCATACATCAGAGTCCATATTTTTTAAGCGTAATCCATTCCATCAGTCTCGTAGTCAAGTCCCAATTAAAGCCAACCTTGAAACTAGGGGCATTTTTGAAGGTCATTTAATTCCAAAATTTTGTTCTTAATCACATGATAAAAAGAAAATCATACAAAAGCTTAAAAGTCCGACGAAACCCAATGATAATTACGAATCCAGATGCATGATAAGCCAATAAAGGCCTGATCTTTCAAACTTTGAGCTCGATTTTGAATCATATAATCAATTAATAGGATTGTTTAAGTTCCTATAAATCTAAGCCCGAGAAACGTGGCTTAGTAAGTTCGAGTCCGAGAAACGAGACTCCAACTTTTTGAATCATAGAATGAATGGGCTTGTTGAAGTGCCTATAAACCTAAGTTCGAGTCGAGACGAGAAACGAGACTCCAACTTATTGAATCATAGAATGAATAGACTTTTTGAAGTGCCTACAAACCCAAGTTCGAGTCCGAGAAACGAGACTCCAACTTTTTGAATCATAGAATGAATAGGCTTTTTGAAGTGCCTCAACCTAAGTTCGAGTCCGAGAAACGAGACTCCAACTTGTTGAATCATAGAATGAATAGGCTTTTTGAAGTGCCTACAAACCTCCTTCGTTCCGAGGAAGAAACGAGACTCCAACTTGTTGAATCATAGAATGAATAGGCTTTTTGAAGTGCCTACAAACCCAAGTTCGAGTCCGAGAAACGAGACTCCAACTTTTTGAATCATAGAATGAATAGGCTTTTTGAAGTGCCTACAAAACCAAGTTCGAGTCCGAGAAACGAGACTCCAACCTTTTGAATCATAGATGAATAGGCTTTTTGAAGTGCCTACAAACCTAAGTTTGAGTCGAGAAACGAGACTCCAATTTGAATCATAGAATGAATAGGCTTTTTGAAGTGCCTACAAACCCAGTTCGAGTCCGAGAAACGAGACTCCAACTTTTTAATCATAGAATGAATAGCTTTTTTGGTGCCTACAAACCTAAGTTCGAGTCCGAGAAACGAGACTCCAATTTTTGAATCATAGAATGAATAGGCTTTTTGAAGTGCCTATAAACCTAAGTTCGAGTCCGAGAAACGAGACTCCAATTTTTGAATCATAGAATGAATAGGCTTTTTGAAGTGCCTACAAACCTAAGTTCGAGTCCGAGAAACGAGACTCCATTTTTGAATCATAGAATGAATAGGCTTTTTGAAGTGCCTACAAACCTAAGTTCGAGTTCGAGAAATGAGACTCCACGTTTTGAATCATAGGCTTTTTGAAGTGCCTATAACCTTAGTTTGAGTCCGAGAAACGAGACTCCAATTTTAATAGGATTGTTTAAGTTCCTGTAAACCTTAGTCTCGTTTAGAGTCCGAGAAACGAGACCCCAGCTTTGTTTGAAATCATATTGAACTAATAGGATTGTTTAAGTTCCTTAGCCTGAGAAGCTTGGCTACAATAGGCTCCAGTCCGATAAATGGGACTCAAACTTTTTCAAACTCTAAAAAAGAATTTCAAATAGGATTTAACGAAGTTCCTACAATGTTATAACTCCAATTACCTTTGTTAAACCTTACTATGATTGTTTTCGTTGCATAAGTGCATCTCAATTTTGAATCATTATTGTCAGTGAGAGAGATCTCTAGGACCTGGCACATTTTTACTCAGTTTCACACAGCATCACACCATTGCACACACGTGCACTTTTGCATTAGTCAGGGAGAATTTTCTAAAATTCGAGGATCTGACATCGTCAGTGAGAGTTCAAGCTCGAGGACCTGACAACCTTTTAGTTCGAGGAGAGTTTTACCCTCAAGGATCCGAACGTCCCGACGAATTGCTAAATCAGGCTGCAAAATGAACTGTCACTAGCTTTGGCATTCGAATATCGCACTATCTACCAAAATAGATTTGCTATCTAGTTTGCTTCAACCCTCTGCCAAAGAGGGGCATCTGTAGACACCCCATTTTTGCATCCGCCTGATTAATCAACTCGTCAACCCGAGATCGCAATGATTCCCATGATGGATGTGTATTCCATTGCTTTATTTTGTTACCAGATGTGTTTCAGAAATCCGGATGAGGTATCTCGAACTGACAAAACCTTAGAAACCATGCTACGCTAGGAAAATACGACCCAGAAACATAGAAATCATCATCTTGCAAACCAAAAAGAAGCTTCACGATAAAAATCACTAAAAAACTATCAAATTACCAAAATACCCCTAACCTCAAAACAACCCTAGAGCCTACGTTACGCTTAGGAAAACTCATTCAAACACATAAAACAACAAATCGAAATCAAATAAATCATTTCGCCAATTTTACAGAATTCGACAAAATTACGAAAATGCCCCTCATAAAGTTCACGACCATTTCACACAAAAAATTTTATCATAAAAACACAAAATAATATTTCCATTGAATCCTTACGAAAAATTGATTCTAAAACATTTACAAAAACCGACTTAAAACGTGAAAAGTCCTCTCCGGGGCAAAACGGTAATTTCACAATTTTTATAATAAAAAAATTCGAAATTAATAAATAAAAAATTAAATAATTAAAGTGAAACATTGATGAAATTAATTTAAAATTTTGAACCTAAAAAATCGATCAATCGGACTTTCAGGTAAAATTGTTGAGGGTTCGTGAGATATTTCTTTAGGACCCCTCCATTTGGGGGTCCAAAGAATTAAAGAAATAATGGAAGGGGGTTCTCCAAAAATTTAAGTAAATCAAGAAAGACTGAAGTCAAGGTATTAAAGTCAATCTAGTGAGAGACTAAGTCAAAATTAAAGTCAATTAAGCAAGACTAAAGTCAAGATAATGAAAGTCAATCAATTAAGACTAAAGTCAAAACATTAAAAGTCAATCAAATAAGACCAAAAGTCATAATAGAATTCTAATTAAATAATAACTCTATCTAATAGAGTTCTAACTTAAAAATAATTCTACCTAAAACAATTTGAATTAAAACACAATTCTACCTAAAACAATTCTAATTAAAACACAATTCTACCTAAAACAAGTCAAACTAAAACACAACTCTGATTAAAGAGATCTAATTAAACACTAACTCTATCCAAATCAACTCTTAAAAAAATCTATAAATAGAGGTGCTCACACCCTATTTTCGTATCAAATAATAAACCCTAAGAGAAGTAGGTCTAGAAGCTCCCCTAGCCCCCCATAAACCCTAGTTTTGGAGCCCCAACTCCTTAGCTAACATCCCTCCTTCAATTTTAGTCTAGAAAACACCCAAAAGCCTTCTAAAAACACCCCCGAATCCTCAACGAACTGAAGAGTTCAGATTCAAAAACAAGGAGATACCTTGCCTCGGAGATCCGAAGTCAAATCCGGAAACAGAACGAAGAAGCAAGGGAGCACGGTACAAGGAGTTCTTTTTGTCAGATCTGAGGGAACCAAGTCCTTGCCATCGGAAAGGTGAATTTTTATTTTTATTTATTTTTATCTAGGTTTTAGCAATGTAATTTACTTGGGAAGTTAGTAGAGATCGGCTTTGGCCGGCGGGGTTGGTGCCTAACACCTTCCAACCCCGTAACTTGATCCCCGAATTCAGATTTTTTTATGGTAGATTAGTTCTTTTATCCATGTTAGAGTCAGTTTGGTTCCTAGACCACAATAACTAGGTGGCGACTCCCAAACCTCAATGGTCAAAAGCGGATCCGCGCACCCCGCGGATCGAGGGCGCTTTCACTTTGCAGTTTATAATTTAAAATATAACAACAAATACATAGTACAATTGGTAGAGTATTGGAATTAAAGAGTTAGGATTCACGACTGGATCGCTCCCAGTCGGGACATGATGTTACAACATAAATTCTGCTCAAGCGGGCCCGTTTGACGTGACCTTAAGCAAGGGGTCTCTTTTTCGATGTGTCAGAACGTTTGACTACTACTAGATTGTTAGTGATCACTGACTAATCATCTTCATCTATGCCTATCAGACGTGCATGTAATTCCCAAAATAACACTCCATTCGTGTACGACCACCTTTACGATACACGTTTACTGGTAAAGATAAGAAAGGAATGGACCCGGATTCCAGTTGTGACTCCATTCTCATACGCGTCCCATACCACGTATAAGCTTGGTGGTCCCTACCGTACATCCCTTCGGATGATGTGACGCACTATCCCTTCAGGCATTCACAGACCCTTTAACAGTTCACAAAATAGCTACATATATATTGTTTTTCATTTAAAACAAAAGAGAAATTAACAGAACAGGGTTGAGAATGGATATCCAGTTCCTACCATGCAACTGGGCCACCCGGCTTAAAATAAACAACAATACTCAGAGCCTCTGCGCCAACATAAATTTAAATAAATATGCAACCTTTTTCATTAATAACCTGGATATCCTTTCACTAACCTACATACAACATACAACGTAAAATGCAGACATTACCCCTCGGGTGTGACTCTAACATTTTACCGATTCATCCCTTTTCCATTCTACCGTATTCTCACTTCTCGACTTTTCAAACAAAGTATTTCTTTTTCAAGCTTGTAAAATCACTTTTATCATTCGATAAAAAAACTATCCAATTTTTTGTTAAAATGGGGGTCCCAATAAGTATGCGAAGGCAAACTGCCAAAATTGGGAAAATCGATGAACATTTGTTTATTTTTTTCCCGCTTCGTTTGAAGGAGTTACGGGGGCCATAAGTAGTCGATTTGGCATGTTAAAAGCATGAGAAATCCAAAAAAAGTATCATAAAATTTTTTCGGACACTTTTTGATTTTCACGGTAGCACCGTGAATAGTGCACGGTGGCACCGTCAGAACGCTGGAATTTCACAAATTTTTTCATTTTTTCTTCATTTTTCGCTCGCTTTCGATTCTAATAACCCATCCACGAATCCAATAATTAAATCACGATAAAATACATCAAATACCTTAGGTCTAGCATGAATTTGAAGCAACTATAACAACATTCTACGATTTTTAAAATACAACAAAAGTTTCGAGAGATCCCTAAATGCAATTTTTCTGAAATCTAAGATTATTAATAAGAGTTGAGAGTCCCTTACTCTTGTGATTGTTGGACACGATAAGCTAGCTTGAAAATGAAGGAGTGGCAGTTCGGAACATCTAATTTGGTGAAATTGAATGCCAAACAAATAGGTTTGGTTGCAAAACCCTCGATGGTAGTGTTCTTCCCCTTTCTAATGACAAACAACGACTCTTCTACGATTTGGATGAGGCTCCAAGTGGTTATAAACAAACCTACTTACTGATTTTTTGTGAGAACCCAAGACAACGAAAAGGAAACGGAGATTGAATGGGGTGAGCACGTGGAGCTCGACAACGCTGACGACTTTGCCTTCTTCGTCGAGGTTCAACTCGGACTCGCTTGCGATAGATCTTGATGTGAAGGGTTAAAACCCTAGGTTTGGAAGAATGGCTGAGTTGAGTTCTTTAGAGAAAAAAGGAAGAAATGAAATAAAAGAAGTTCTCTTTCTTTTAAATAAGGGCTGGGGGTATTTTTGACATTTTTATATATTTCTAATTTTGATCAAATCTTAACCATTCGAACTCGAAAAATGACAAATGAATATTCCATTTCGATTAATTTTTCGTTGCGGACCTAATGGTGTTGTCTAATTTTTCTGATTCTCGTTCTAACAAAATTTCACTATTTTGGGTCCCACGTAACGTGAAATTTGAGGATTTTATAACTTTTTCTTTCGAACTCGAATTCGAACTTGCTTACAGGCTAAAGTATATATTTCAATCATTTTAAACCTAATGACAGAGTTGGTTTTCATTAAAAATGATCGGAACAATATCCGAGTGTTTTTACTCTAATTTCCTTCTATGGTATTTTCCTCGAATTATCACCATTTGGTTTCTTCGCGATACGAGTTAAAAATTCAGGGTGTTACACTTCTTGTTGTTCTTTAGTAAAAGCTTAAAACAACTTGTTGCTACTCAATAAGAGGCTAAACTATATTTTGTTCTTCAATAAGAGCCTAAACTATATATTGCTCTTTAGTAAGTACCTAAACTATATCTCGCTCTTTAACAAGAGTCTAAAATGTATGATACTCTTTAGTATGCGCTTAAATTGCATACTACTCCTCAATAAGACCCTAAATTGTATGATGCTCCTCAATAAGAGCCTAAACTACATATTGTTCATTTATAAGAGTTTAAAGTACATTTGGTTCTTAACAAGAGTCTAAACTGTATATTGCTCATTGGAAAGAGTCTAAACTGCATCTCGTTCTTCAATAAGAGTCGTGAAAATAAAATAATTTTGAGTATAAATTGCACGATATTCTCAACTTGTAAAAATAAAATATCAAGGAAAAAGAATTTTGATCTCTTTTAGATTTCACAAATTCGTCATTTAAAGCAAAAGATGTCGAGTTATTCTTGTTGAAACACATTTATTTATATTGTAAATCTCATCTCCATTTAGATTGTAAATCTTATTTATAATAGATTTCATCCATGTTAGACTCAAAACTTGGGAGAATCATATTTTCTTTTATTTTTTCAATCATTACAATTATAGAGTGTTATGGTGAGTTTGAAGGACTCTTATGTTTAAACCAATAAAAAGATCTTCACAAGCCCTTTAGTTCTCCAATTTTTTTTTAATATTTGATTGTATCTCATTTAAAAAAATCAAAAATAAAAAAAATCAAGAATTTCAAAAGAAAAAATCTTTTTCAAGTTACATCCAATCCCAATTTGTCGAAACAAAACAAAAAAATTTCAAAAATTTCAAAATTCATCAAATCCAATATCTCATTCCAGTTTCATGCCACAAGATCAAGGAAGTCTAAAGCCAACCTTGTCAAACCCCGTGCTTGGGTACCCACTTTTCACAAATAATCAATTCACGTGGTATTTTATAATCGTGTTTTTAACAAGGTTTTTGGGTTCCTACAAATAGGGGTTCAATCTATTCTTTGCAGCTCTTTACATACAACTCCTACAAAGATGACTAGTTGTATATACACCAATTTAAACGTGCCCTAAACAAAAAATGTTAAAAAAAATACATTTTTATCTAAATAAGCCTAAGGCCCAAAATCCTAAAAAATAATGGTTTTATTCCAAATAAAAGTTTAAGGACCCTTGTTTGGCTTATGGGCTAATAAAAATGATGGGTCATCCCTCACCACCTCACTTTTTAACTCAACACAATCCTACCCTAATCAAATCCAACTCAACTCCTAAAACCATTTGACCTAAACCAATCCAATCCAACCTAAACCACTACCCCATCTTAAGTCCAAATGTCAACTCAACCCCAATAATCACCACCAATCACCATATGGATCAAAGATCATCAAAATGGGACACTTGTCACCACTACAACTCACCTTTCAAAATTATTCTACCCAACCTCATTATCACACCTGAAAGTTGCACAACCCATACCACAACCCACATCTCATGTCATAACCTACCCCATTTTTAAACCCTTAGCACAAGCCATCCACATACCCTTTTCCTTAATCAATTCACCTAACACACACCCTATACATTTTTAACACATGTATCCATTTCCTCCACCCTCCCAAAATATCAACAACCACCTTCTTATATAACCATTCTACTAATCAGTACCCACACCCCCTAACCTTAGCTAGCATTCAATCCAAATGGGTTGAAAAATCTAACTCATTTGGATTAAAAACAATCCATTTACACTACCTTCCACATATACCCTCCCCCTAATCGTAAATTTCACATACCTCACTCATAAAGCCCATTCCATTTACACTTTCACCCTATTCTACCCCTAAAAGTCATCCCCAAAGTCTTATAAACTCCTACACTTTCTCACAAAAGCTCATTCTTGAATACTCCCCCCCTCAAGTCATCTCTTTGAACTCATATTTCTTCTAATTTCAAAAAAAGAAATCAACTAACTACCTCAACCAACTCAGCTCTCAATGCAAAAAGTCCATTAACCTTTAAGTTTTACACTATAAGCTACTAAAGTCAAGGCAAAGAAAAATACTCAAAAAATACAAAGAAGAAGAATCAAAGGAAGTTAAGTCAAAAATAAGGTAGAGCAAGGACAAAAAAACATACATATTTCCCTTTCTCTCTTTTCCATATTTCTTTCTTCTACTTCTACTTCTCTCCTCTCCTTTTTTATTTTATTTTGAGAACAACCTTAAGATGTAGTAGATACCCTTTCCTACTTCCAGTATATTGGGTTTCAGTTCGATTGAAAAGGTAAGGGTTGAAAATCATTTTTAATAATATTTCTTAAAAAAATACTACATAGTTTGCACCGACTATAAAATGTTTTGAAACTAAGAATTTGGGTTCTTTTCTTATGAAGATGGGCCCTTAACCAAAGAGTTTACAATTTTTCAAAAATGGCTAAAGGCATGGATCATGAAAGGTCTTCTTCCTCAATAAGGAGGTCATCTTTGGTTTAAGCAAAAATCAAAGTTCTTCATATTCGAGGGCATAAATTGATTTTCTCGACCTTTTTTATTCATTTTTGAATCGGTTGAGTCTAAGGTTATGACCTATGGTGGAGGGAATAGGGTGCCTAACACCTTCCATATTCCCTAACATGGACCCCTTACCTAGACTTAGGTGGACCAACATCGTTATCCATACAAGAGTCACTACAAACAAAAATGAATTTTCGAAACTAAATTTCAGGTGCTCATTAACTCTTTTCTAAAAAAGAATTGTGACGACTCTGAATCCAAGTAGTGAAGATCTTCAAACTCAAAAATCTCATGTCCATAGCTCAAATAGGAATCTCGTTCTTGAGATGTAGGAATGTAGAGAAAAACTTAAGCTTTTGACCATGGCTTTGACAATACTATCGTCTAATAGATTAATAATCTCGATGGCACTGTGAGGGTAGATATGATGAACAATAAAAGGTCTTGTAAAGCGATATTTCAATTTTCCTAGAAAATTGTGCAATATGGAGTTGTAAAATTACACCCTTTGACTTAGGTGAAAACTCTTCCTTTGAATGTGATTATCGTGCCAAATTTTGGTATGATCTTTGTATAGTTTTGCAGTATCATAGGTGTCGTTTCTTACCTTTTCCAAATCAGTTTTTGAGTGTTCGATTTTTTCTAGCCTGTATGAGGTTAAAATTGAGGTATTTCACTGTCCAATAGACTTTGTATTCCAACTCTACTGGGAGGTGACAAGTTTTACTAAACCCAACCAATAAAAAGACATGTCAATCAGGATTTTATATGTTGTTCTATAGGCCTACAATACATCATTCAATGTAAAGACCAATCTTGCCCTGTCAAATTGACTATTTTCTCATGAATAATATCAAAAACCCGATTACAAAAGTGTTTATCTCTATTATTGGTTATGGCTCGTGGTGTACCAAATTTGGTGAATTCAACATCTTTGAAGAAGTGAAAAACTTTATGGTCATTTGTTCAGCATGTTGTGGCCTCTACCCATTTTGACACATAGTCTACTATGACTAAAATGAACTGGAATGATTGTTGGGGCATCTCATTTCTCTTACTAAGCTTACCCAAATGTGGGCATTGATCACAAGATTTAACATAGTGATGTGCATCTTGGAAGATGGTGGGCCTGTAGAAATCACATTGCAAAATCTTTGTGGGTAATACAACAAAAATTCCCTCACAGGCATGGTTGTGGCAGAACTCGAGAATGTTCTTCTAATCTTTATTAGGGATATACCGTCTAATTATTTGGTTTAGGTAGTACTTGAATAAGTATGGGTCATTTCTAGAAAAAATATTCGATTTGGCAAGAAACCTCATCCTTTCTTGTTTACTCATTAGAAATGTTCTCAAAATTTGGTAGAGAGTCTGAACTTGACTAAACTACAAACTTGGATAGGTGATCTATAACCACATTTTCGCATTCTCAAATCTTGATATCAAACTCTTGGAGTAATAGGATTCATCAAATTAACCGTACGTTTGCATCCTTCTTGACAAGAAGGTATTTTAGTGCAGTATGGTCTATGAAAATTACTACCTTAGATCCAATTAGGTAAGACAAAAATTTGTCCAACGTGTAATAAATACAAGTAGCTTTTTATGATGGTTGAGTAATTGAGTTAGGTATCATTGAGCATTTTACTTGCATACTAAATGACATGGGGTGTTTTCAACTCTGTATCCCAATATATCACCTATAGAATCAGATGCATTGCACATTACATCAAAGGGGAGATCGCAATTAGGTGGCTAGATGATAGGTGTTGAGGCCAATTAAGTTTTGAGCTTCTCAAAGGCTTTAAAAATGGGTGATGATAGATCAAATAAGGTGTACTTGGCTAACAAATCACACAAGGGTTTGGAGATTTTTCTAAAATCCTTAATGAAATGTCGATAAAATCTTGCATGGACTAAAAATGAACGGACTTCCTTAACTGTTTTAGGTGGAGGAAGATTAGTGATGAGATCAATTTTTGCCCTATCTACCTTGATTCCTTTTTGGGAGACTATGTCCCAAGATGATCTCAAAGGTTACCATAAAGTGACACTTCTCCCAATTTGACACGAGATTCTTCTTTTGACATCTAGCTAAGACTTGCTTGAGGTTATTTAAGCAATTATCAAAGCTGGATCCAAACATAAAAAAATCATCCATGAAGACTTCTAAGAAGTTTTTTACCATATCAGAGAAAATACTTAATATGTACCTGATCAGTGTCTCAAAACAGTAATTTATCCATAATTTTCCCAGGCATTTATCTTGATTTCCATCCTTATTTCATTAGATTAGGTAAATAATTATATGAAGTCTCAAATTATCATATTACATGTTCTACCATGCTAATTAAGCTTAATTACACAAAATTAATTTATTTATCGAAATATTAATTACTTGTGTTCATCGTACAGGTCAAATACCAAATCTTCAAGATGGACTACCAAATCAATCAATCAAGTGTACATTACAATCTAGAAGACCAATCAAACAACCATGCAAAATTGGAGATCCAGATGTCTCTAGATCAATGTGACACATTCCAAATCTAATGTGGCATAGTACTTTTTTAATGGAGTACCCTAAAATTGTTCTAATGTGTCTCGCACATGATATTATATGCAACAGTGATGGTAGCTATTTTTGGGTCCTTCTAGAGAATCTAAGACTTATAAATAGATTATTTTTCCAATTAGGAAAAGGTTCTTGGCCCTTGATTTATTCTCTCTTCTTTCCCTAATACCTTTGGCATTTTCTGTGTAATTTTCTATTTTTAGAGAGGTTTTATTTCAATAATTCTCTGTAATTTCTCAAAGAAGGAGATAGTATACATTGGTTATTATATGAATATAAGTGTTGGTTTCATGACTTCTTTTATATCCTTGCAATGACCATAGGCTAGACTTCCTCCATTAGTGTGAGGCGGAAGCCTAGGAGTAAGCTTTTAATTTTGTTTTTATGTTATTTATCCTTTCATGTTCTTTATGATTATTGAGTTCTCTTCAAGATTTTATCCAACTCTAATGGATCAAAGCTTTATATGAATCTCTAAACCTCTTATGCTTAACTTGGATGTTTTATGCTTAAGATAAAACATACTTAATCTAGATAATTGGTAGTAGGGTCTTTACATATTAGTGAGTAAATGAGTCCTAACTATTGTATTATTTCAAATTTTATGCCATATCTTCCAATCGAAGGAACTCACACCAAGCCCTTGGGGTTGAGTGCAAAGAATGATAGAACTTAGATGTAGTTTTATTTGTTAATTTTTGGCTACTATAATCATTACTGACTTTATTATCTTATTTCTTAGTATAAATTTCCTTTCTATTACTTTATTTTCCAGTAACATTTACTTTTTATTTTTGTTTCACAAAAATTTAAAAATAGATTTTAACATTATAACTTAGATTAACATCATTTTTCTTAGCTTGGTAACAACCCCCCTTTCTATTGGGTTCGATCCCTTACTTGCCCACAAGTTAAGGATAGTATTAACATATTAATTTCTAATAAGATGACGACAATATTAGTACTACTAGAATATAATAGATGCATTTCATAACCTAGAAGGCATACGATGATTGGCAAATCTCCCAAAGGGGCAAGTGAATATTGTCTTTTCTAGTCTTTTGAAACAATTGAGATTTGATTGTATCCCGAATATCCATCAAGGTAATAATAATAGGCATGTCTAGATAGTCTTTCGAGCATTTGGTCAATGAATGGGAGGAGGAAGTAATATTTTCGAGTCAACAAATTTAACTTCTTGTAGTCTATACAGAGTCGTCAACTGGTTTGGATGCGGTAGGTATTAGTTCATTGTCTTGATTGGTCATAATTATGACACCCAACTTCTTTGGGAAAACCTAAATTCGACTAACCCATTTGCTATCTGCAGACACCCCATTTTTGCGCTCATTTGATTAATCAACTGATCAATCTGATCGCAACGGTTCCCAATGATGGATGATTATTTCAATGCTTTATTTGTTACTAGATATGTTTCAGAAATTCGGATGAGGTATCTCAAATTAACAAAAATGTAGAAACTACGTTACGCTAGAAAAATATAATCCCAAAAACATAGAAATCATCATCTTGTAGATAAAAAGAAGTTTTATGATAAAAATCACTAAAAAATGACCAAATTACCAAAATATGCCTAACCTTAAAACATCCCTAGAGCCTACATTACGCTTAGGAAAATCCTTTCGAACACATAAAACACCAAATCGAAATCAAATAAATCATTTCGTCAATTTTCACAAAATTTGACAAAATTACGAAAATGCCCCTCATAAATTTCACGACCATTTCGCATAAAAAATTTCATAAATGACACAAAGTAATATTCCCATTGAATTCCTTATGAAAAATAGATTCCAAAACATCCTGGAACATTGAAAACCGATTTAAAAGACAAAAAGTCCTCTTCGAGGGCAAAATAGTAATTTTACAATTTTAATAATTAAAAATTCTAAAATTAATAATTAAAATATTAATTGATGTAAAGTGAAATACTAATTAAAATTAAAGTTAATCAAGTAAGACTCAAGTAAAAATCCTAAAGTCAAGTCAATTAAGTAAAACTCAAGTCAAGATCCTAAAGTCAAGTCAATCTAACTAGACTAAAAGTCAAAACCCTAAAACTAATTCTAATTAAACACTAACTCTATCTAATAGAATTATAATTAAACACTAACTCTATCTAAAAAGCACTAAAAATCTATAAATAATGGTCCCTACAGCCTATTTTCGTATGAGAAACTAAACCCTAAGAAAAGTAGGTCAAAAAGCTTCCCTAGCCTCCCAAAACCCTAATTTTGAAGTCCTAACTCCTTACCTAACATCCATACCCCAATTTTAGCTCAAAAAATACCTAGAAACCCTTCAAAAATACCTAGAAATCCATAAAAAAATTTTTAAAAATTTAGAAGGAGGTACTTTGTTTTGGAGATCTGAAGCGAAACCGGTGATAGAACGAAATGATGAGTGTTGTACGAGAAGCTGTTCTATCAGATCTGAAGGAACAAAACCGTTGCGTTCGTAAAGGTAAATTTATTTTATTATTATTTAGGTCTTTTTAGCAATGTAGTTTTATTTGGGAAAAGTAGAGACCGGTGTTTGCCGGGCGGGGTTGGTGCCTAACACCTTCCAAATCTGTAATGTGATCTGCAGACCCGTATTTTCTTTCGTAGATTAGTATTATTTTCCTTTTAGAGTCATTGTTCGTTTCCTAGACTGTAATAACTATGTGGCAACTCCCAAACCTCGAAGTCAAAAGCGGATCCGCATACACCGCGGATCGAGGGCACTTTCAGTGGTGACTCTATTAGGGACTATTGAGGATCAAACTTGAAAAGCCCCAAGTATGGGAACATTGCTATTTAGACCTATTTTTTTATTTATTTTGCTTATTTTATAGTTTATTTGATTCGTTTATTTATTTTTATTTTTTTTGGGATTGTATTACATTCTCTTGGTATGATTTGGATTAAGTTTTGAGCATGTTATTATGAAATATTATTCAATTTAGGGTCATTTGGGATGACCCTAAATAATGTAAGATTACCCTAAATAATACATGATATCGGGAGGTTAAAGATATGAAAATGAGAATGGTTGATAGCCTATTTTTATTTGGGATATCTTATATTAGCCTCTATTAACATCATTTGGTTTGATTTTGAGCACTTTGATTTGGCATATTATTCTTGTGATTTAATCAAGTTCGTTTAGGGTGATCCTAAATAATGCGGGATTTTAGGATGGATGGTCTTATTGAGATAATAATTGTTGGAGTTTTTTTTTGGGTATGAATGCAAATCTGTTTTTTTTTTTTTTTTTTTTTCTAAAAAGAACAAAAAATTTTGTGATGCTGTCCATTGACTGCATGAAAAAAATGAAAAAATGAAAAAATGAGAAAAACTTGGTGTGCTGTTGGCAACAGCAACACCCAAGATGTTTTTTTAGATGGGGTGATGTTAGTAAAGAGTGTTCTTGAGTTTTAAAACCTGTTTAATCATTTGTTAAAAGAATGTCTTTCTTCCCCAATTACTTTCATTAGTTCGACAAAGGCTCGAGAGACTCTTAGTTCCGGTCGATTCAAGACCCCTAATATTTAAAAGGATTTTTTGATTCGTTTTGAGAAGAACGATGCAGAGGTAAGGTCATTGTTTTTCTTAAAAATCGATTCAATCTTAAACTACTATGATTCGATCGTTGTTTTCTCGTATGTTGAAGTAAAGAACTTGCTGGATTTTGAAAACTCTGAATTCTTAAGGATCAAGTTGGGATTTTAAAGATCAAAGAAGATCCAATCTTAGATCAACCCAAGCCTCTGATGAGACTTATCTGTATAACGATAAGGATCTATGGTTGAATATGTCGAGATCGTGGAGAATTCCTTTGTTGTTGAATTAGTAAGTTTTTTTTTTTTAAAATCTGGTGTAGTTTTTTCTTTCTTGTCTTGATCTGAGCCAACGGGTTGGAACCTACTACTTCGGATTGCGTTTTGACGATAAACTTTACAAATCTTTGATGTTTACTTCTCTTCTCGATCTTATCTATTTAAAAAAAAAAAAGGGAGAATCTGACCTCAAATTGGGTACTGCAATGGCAGCACAAGATGAACGCTAATCCACCTCATAAATCACTGCTAACTGGGAAATCGACTTCTCTGTTAGAAATCCTAAGAAGAAGATGAGCGTCTTCTATGATCATGACGATGTTGAAATAGCTTTACCTCCATTCTTTCGAGGGAAGTAACGATCTTAAACACGGATGAGTCATGGAGTAGTTATTTCAGTGGATGGGTGGATCGGATGAGAGCAAGATTAATCCGTGGGTAATTAAAATCGAAAAATAAAACATGGGTTTAATTTTGTTTAACGATTTGTTAATTCTTTGTTTTTCCGGAGAGTGTATATCGGTTGGTTGAATGATAACTATGTAATTTTTTCGTTGGAAAATTTGTTGGATTTAGGTAAGAACGTGATTTTTTTTTATAAATGTTCTTTCTTCAAAACTAAAAATAATATATAGAAAAAAAGAATTTCTTTTCTCTAAAAAATTTAATTAGTTTTTTTTAGAAAAGTTACCACCCCTTGTTCCAACAATTATCATTCCATACTTAGTTCAATATTCTTTGGAATCTCAATTTGGTTAGGGTCACCCCAAAATAACCTTGATTGGACCATAAAAAAAAAGGGGGAATTTATTTTTGTGGAAATCTTCTTAGTCAAACTCGTAGTATACCATGTGATATTCAACGTTTTCTTGAATGCATCATTTTGTTGTGATATGTGTGTGATCGTAATTGATTGATCTTGATTGGTATGTGTAAATATCTTGATTAATGATATTAGACCATATTTTGATATATCATATCCATCCTTCTTTAATGCCTTAATTAGCTTGATCACACGCTATTGATCGATGATCGATTCATTAAGTGATTTGAGAGTGGATATTTATGTGATATCTCATACACATATCATGATCTCAATTGAGATACATATGACATGTGTAGGCCTTGATCCTAACGTTGTGGATTTTGAATATTTTGATTAATATCATAGATATCTTTGCTTGTATAGTATAATCAGGCCCATGGGTCCATTTGTTTGAAAAGGCCCCGGGCACACCCCACCTTGTATTGCTCACATCACAAGCACATTTACAGTTTTGCACGCTTGCATGTCTCAATATAGCCGACGTGTCATTAGTACGTGGTCCGGTCTCTTCGGAGATGCGACGTCATTTATGAAAACCACAACTTCAGTCACGTACCTTAGGGTATATCAAACTGGGGTGTAGACACCCCAATTTGCACGAACCCGTTAGAAAAATTCGAATTTCCTCGAATTGATTCCAATTTAGAACTCAAGCCTCTCAATGGGCCCGCATTGCCACTTGGCAACATTATTCATGTATACATGCATACATGCATTATCTCATATCATTTTGCATACCCATACCTTGTCCCTAATCCAAGCTAATTCTACTTACTTCCATGATCCGATCCGAACCTATGTCCATTCTCCAACCTAACCCAAGTCCATATCCTAAATCCATTTCCTAATCCAACCTAAGCCCAAAACCAAATCCATTCTAAGCCTAACACCAAGTTCATTCTCTCACACCTCCTAAAAGATGACACATGTTGATCTCTCATAAGCCCTCAATACCCAATGCATTATCTAATGGTGAGTCAACTCTTTCTTGTGAAAATTCAAAAATGCCCTTTCCAAAAAGCTTAGTCAAATCAAAAAGATACTTTGGTCTTTGGTAATAATCTATAAAGTTGAGAGAATTTTCAATCATACCCTCAAAAGGTGGGAATCTTCAAGTACATACATGGAGTTCTCCCATTGCTCCATTTCAAAAATATACTTTCACCCTTTCTTTGTGTGTTATTTACAAATGAACCAAGGTCTACTTTTCACCTACTATTTCACCTTTACATATGTCATTTTCCTACTCACCCTCCCAAAAGTACTTTTATTCTCCCATTGGTCCATTTCAAAAATATATTTCCACCCTTGCTTTATGTGTTATTTACAAATGAACCAAGGTCTACTTTTCACCTACCACTTCACCTTTACACATGTCATTCTCCTACTCACCCTCCCAAAAGTACTTTTATTCTCCCATTGGTCCATTTTAAAAATATACTTCCACCCTTGCTTTATGTGTTATTTACAAATGAATCAGGGTCTACTTATTACCTACCACTCCACCTTTACACATGTCACTCCCTTATTCACCTTTCCAAAAGTATTTTTTGTTCTCTCACCTCTATTTACCAAAAAACCAAAGATCAAAGAATACTTTTAGGGTTTCTTCACAAATGTCATCTTTACCCTCATACAAATGAAAAATTCAAAAAGAAATAACGTAACCCTCATGTCCATTTTCTTTATTTTTAGGGTTGGACTACTTTATGCCCAAAAATTCTCCAAAAACTCTATAAATACCTTCATTTTCTATGAACAATTCATGCTCTCAAGTTCCCATCTTTCAACCTAAAAACTCTACCAAAATCTCTACTCATCTCTCATCTCTCAACTTTCAACTCTACTCATCTCTCAACCTTCAACTCTCTCAGCCCTCAACTACATCCTTCAACTCTCAAGTTCATTACTCAAGCTCAAGTTATTTCAAGACTTCTAAAAGGGACAAGGTGGGACAATAGTTATTTATTTATCTTTTAACTTGCATCTTCTTCTTCTATCCTTCTCTTTTTTATTTTTAGAAGCTTTTAAAATGTAATGGAGAACCCTTCTTCATCCAGATTAGATTAAACCTCAACCTTGGGCATGAAATGCTTGAGGAGGTTTGGTTGAAAAGATGGAGGTTGAAGCCCTTTTTAACCCATTCTCATATCACACATGTTTGGCTATGATGAAGAAATGTGTAACTCTCTTGATGGGATTAAAACACTAAGTTTCTAGCTAAGCATTCATGCATTAAGGTTATAGATCTAAGAGAACTCCATTCATGGAACTTCTCTAAAATCCTAAACCAACATCTCAACTCATGCAAAAGTGTGTTGACTCCAGAGAATATCTTCTTACCATAAGATATTTCTTATGTCAAGATCAACATCAAATCCTCTTCCAAAGAGGTACATACACACCATGTGCACCCACCCACTTCATGCATCCCATGCATTTTACTTGTTATGTTAATCTTTTTTCAATAATGGCCAAATCCAAAGGTAACCACCTTAGGTGAAGAGAATGGGGTGCTTAACACCTTCCCAATTCTCTAACCGAATCCCCTTACCTAGATCTTAGGTAGACCATACCTTTTCCATGATTGAGAGTCACTATAATGCCATGAAAAAATGGTTTTCAAAAGAATTGATTCGGGTGCCCATTCACACCCATTTCCAAAAAAAGAATGGTGGCGACTCCAAACAATGTAGTATTGAGGTTCAAGGATGAACATTCTCATGTCTACAACTTGGCGACTCAACTGGGGAGATTGCGGGCTCAAACCATGACCATTTGGCCATTTTTACAAAAAAAAAATTCAATATGTGTTTACTAACATTGTTGTTGTTTGTGTTTTGTTTGATACTTTACTTTCTTTTTCTTGAGGAATGGTTGTAATATATTCTTTAATATTTTGTGGATTGAATGCTTATAAAGGGGGTTGATACTCGTTTTTTAAAATGCACTTGTACACTTACGCTTGCATAGCCCATTACACAAACCTCCTCTACCTATAAAAGTTTAAACCCGGATGCTTAGTAGTTTCACGACTCGAGATCTCTTATTTCGGGTACGGGGACGAACACATCCAATCCAATCACCAACCTAAGACATGTGTACTTCGGTATGCATTGAGGTTTGAAGAATGGGTAACCGTGAAGCCACCTATAGCCACATGCATTAAATACGATTAGAGGATTAGGACACAATTTTGGAAAAAGAATTTATCAACCCTCTCATTATTGTAATTTTTTCGATCCAAGGAGATGACTTTGTAATTTTTTTTAGCCCACGAAGGCAAGTTGTATAGACTTTAGGCTTGTTTTTGTTTCATTTCTTCACATATCCCCCTAGGTAAAGAGGGAAATCTTTGTTTATGCTTTGCATCATAAGAACAAAAAAAAAAAAAAAAAAACTTTATCTTCCTTGTGGCTTAAGCCAAAAGACAGAGGCTATGTACCTTAAAAAAAATTGGAAAATTAAGGTTCTGATCCGTTTTTAAAGTGCAGACTAGTACAAAAGCCCTCTGGTCCGCACATTAAAACTGGACCCTAAAAAAAAAAAAAAAAATTTTTTTGCTCATTTCGTCCCTTACATCAGTTTTGATAACTTTTCTCTTTAACTTAATTTTTATTTTGAGTTTTAAGACTTTAAAATGGTTGAATAAGTCATTTCTATCGTTAAACTTAGGGCCCACTACCCATCATTTTGTATTTGACCCAAATGGAGCTCGCCTCCGCTCTACCTATCAGTATTGATCTCGACCCAACATGGCACACTATCAACCTTGTCATCATCCATCATCGCAACTTAAATCGGGTCCACAACTTGTGACCACTCCGAAATGGGTCCATGACCCATACCCACTTCAAACTGGATCTACGACCCATACCCACTTCCAAATGGGTCCACGACCCATATCCACTTTCAAATGGATCAACGACCCATATCCGCTAAGAATGGGTTCACGACCCATATCATTTCGAAATGGGTCCACGACCCATATCATTTCGAAATGGGTCCACGACCCATACCCATTCCAAAATGGGTCCACGACCCATATCCACTTCCAAATGGGTCTACGACCCATATCCACTTCAAACTAGGTCTACGACCCATACCCACTTTCAAATGGGTCCACAACCCATATTCACTTCCAAATGGGTCCACGACCCATATCCACTTCCAAATGGTTCCACGACCTATATCCACTTCAAATGGGTCCATGACCCATATCCACTTCCAAATGGGTTCATAACCCATATCCATTTCAAACGGGGTCCACGACCCATATCCACTTTCAGATGGGTTCACGACCCATATCCATTTCGAGTCGGATCTACAACCCGTACCCAACCCAAACTAGATCTATCTTTCAATCTCAACCATGTCCATAATCTATGTATGAACCGTCAAGATCGACAATCGGTCGATCAATTCAAATAAATCCAATCATTTTCAAAAAAAAAATTAAATAAAAAAAATAACAAAAGATTTTAAAGCACCAATTGCAATCCTTAATCAAAGTAGGTGCCTAAGAACGATCCTACCCTGTTGATACGAGGGGGATAGACTACGTCTATTTAAGAAAATGAGGTGATTTAAGAGTGCCATTGTACGCCACCTTTTCCTTGGGGATTTGACTGACCGATCTTGATTTCAGATAATTGAATTGATGGGCTAATAAAATGGTTTTTCCGACTCAATCTTTCTACAGTAATCCGTCTTTACAAAATATTTTCCTAGCTCTCTGTTGACAAAACCTCTGGCTCTGTGCCAATAAACCTCCAGCTCCGTGCTGACAACCCTTCGGCTCCTTGCTGACAAAACCACTGGCTTTGTGCCAATAAACCTCCGGCTCAGTGCTGACAAACCTTCGGCTCCGTGCCCACAAACCTCTAGCTCCGTGCTAACAAACCTTCGGCTTCGTGCTGATAAACCTCCGACTTCGTGCCGATAAACCTCCAGCTCCGTGCTGACAAACCTCCAGTTCCGTGCTAACAAACCTTCGGCACCGCGCTGAAAAACCTCCAGCTCCGTGCCGATAAACCTCCAGCTCCGTGCTGACAAACCTTTAGCTTCGTGCTGACAAACCTTCGACTCCGCGTTGATAAACCTCTGGCTCCGTGCCTACAAACCGCCAGCTCCGTGCTGACAAGCCTTCGGCTTCGCGTTGACAAAACCTCTGGTTCCATGCTAATAAACCTCTGGCTCTGTGCCAATAAACCTCCGGCTTGTGCTGACAAACCTTCGGCTCTGGACAGATAAACCTCTGGCTCCCTACCCACAAACCTCCAGCTCCGTGTTGACAAACCTCCAGTTCCGTGCTGACAAACCTTCGGCTCAGCGTTGAAAAACCTCCAGCTCCGTGCCGATAAACCTCCAGCTCCGTGCTGACAAACCTTTAGCTTCGTGCTGACAAACCTTCGACTCCGCGTTGATAAACCTCTGGCTCCGTGCCTACAAACCTCCAGCTCCGTGCTGACAAGCCTTCGGCTTCGCGCTGACAAACATCTGGTTCCATGCTAATAAACCTCCGGCTCTGTGCCAATAAACCTCCGGCTTGTGCTGACAAACCTTCGGCTCCGGATAGATAAACCTCTGGCTCCGTACCCACAATCCTCCAGCTCCGTGCTGACAAACCTCCAGTTCCGTGCTGACAAACCTTCGGCTCAGCGCTGAAAAACCTCCAGCTCCGTGCCGATAAACCTCCAGCTCCGTGCTGACAAACCTTTAGCTTCGTGCTGACAAACCTTCGACTCCGCGCTGATAAACCTCTGGCTCCGTGCCTACAAACCTCCAGCTCCGTGCTGACAAGCCTTTGGCTTCGTGCTGACAAACCTCTGGTTCCATGCTAATAAACCTCTGGCTCTGTGCCAATAAACCTCCGGCTTGTGCTGACAAACCTTCGGCTCCGGACAGATAAACCTCCGGTTCCGTACCCACAAACCTCCAACTCCGTGCTGACAAACCTCCAGTTCCGTGCTGACAAACCTTCGGCTCAGCGCTGAAAAACCTCCAGCTCCGTGCCGATAAACCTCCAGCTCCGTGCTGACAAACCTTTAGCTTCGTGCTGACAAACCTTCGACTCCGCGCTGATAAACCTCTGGCTCCGTGCCTACAAACCTCCAGCTCCGTGCTGACAAGCCTTTGGCTTCGCGCTGACAAACCTCTGGTTCCATGCTAATAAACCTCTGGCTCTGTGCCAATAAACCTCCGGCTTGTGCTGACAAACCTTCGGCTCCGACAGATAAACCTCTGGCTCCGTACCCACAAACCTCCAGTTCTGTGTTGACAAACCTTCGGCTCCGCGTTAACAAACCTCTAGCTCCGTGCCGATAAACCTCCAGCTCCGTGCTGACAAACCTTCGGCTCCATGCTGATGAACCTTTGGCTCCTTGCCGATAAACCTCCAACTCCGTGTTGACAAACCTTGGCTCCGTGCTGATGAACCTTCGGCTCCGTGCCGATAAATTTTTGGCTCCGTGCTGACACAAAAATCCAACCCCAACCAATCTCAGAACTTTCTTAATGCAACTTTACCAATTCATCCAATCTAATCTAATAAATCATCATGCATCTTCATTATGTAAATGAAATATTAACGCTTAACCTCTTATCCACAGGTGCCCAAATGACTCAGAAAGAAGTACTTACCACCCGACAATCCTCCGTATTTTCTATGCTCGCAACCAACCATGAGCACTTCGGAACAACCTCAGTAGACAACGACAAAAGTAGTAACGGATCTCGCCTCAAAGCTTGATTTGGTAGTGAAGGCACTAGAAAAACACGATAAGATTCTTGATCTGCTGATGGCCAACCCAAGTATCATCCAGACTGTCCAACATCAAGCTTCTGGTTCGAACCAGGCCATACCCGAATAACTGCAACAACAACCTCCGCAAGTAC